>NC_053025.1:103151138-103451138 GCF_003073215.2 Triticum urartu | reverse complement strand
ATGGCTGTTAACTCAACCCAATCGAGTGATTCCTTCGCTACTGCTACTAATTGAAGCCGATCGATGCTGCCTCTGGATGAACAGTGAGCGTTGCTGGGGGGTTTGGATGAACAGTTCCTGGTGGGGGTGGATGAACAGGACCCCGTGGTGTGGAGGGCTGGATGAAGAGTAGATGGTGGAGGGGTGCCCGTGGAGGGGTGGTTGAACAGGACCCCATGGTGTGGAGGGCTGGATGAACAGTAGACGGTGGAGGGTGCCCGTGGAGGGGTGGTTGAACAGTAGCCGGTGGAGTAGCGCGCGGTGGAGGCTGGATGAACAGGAGCCCGTGGAGGCTGGAGGAGGTCGAAGGTAGCCCGTGGAGGCTGGAGGAGGTCGACGGTGGAGATGAATAGTATCCCGTGGAGTCTCGTTTTGCGGTATGCCACACCCCTTCCGATGAACAGGACCCCTGTTTCGACCGTAGGAGGTCTGTTTCGTCCATTTTGCGGTACGCCACACCCCTCCCGATCAACAGGACCCCCGTTTCGACCGTAGGAGGTCCATTTCGTCCATTTTGCGGTACGCCACACCCCTCCCGATCAACAGGACCCCCGTTTCGACCGTAGGAGGTCTGTTTCCTCCATTTTGCGGTATGCCACGCCCCTCCCGATCAGCAGGACCCCGTTCCGAACATAGGAGGTCCGTTTCCTATGTTTTGCGGTACGCCAGGCCTCGTTTCCATCGCATGTTCCGTCCAAGCCCTCCCGATGAACACGAGCACACATTCCGTTCCGACCCAGCCGGTTGGCTCCCACGCGTTCCGTTACCTCCCGATGAACACGACGCATTCCGTTGCCTCCCCATGAACACAACGCATTCCGTTGCCTCCCCATGAACACGAGCATTCCGTTGCCTCCCCATGAACACGACGACGACGCTGTTTCTCCATTCCGACCCAGCCATGTACACGAGCCCTGGCCGTATGTATGCGCGAGTAGGCGTTCGAGACCCCGCCCATATATACACATAAGTGACCGTATTTTCTTTCTTGCACCCTGGCCGTTGTACATACATGTACATGCTATGTGTGCGCCTCTACTATGACACGTGCGCGCCTCTACATCGACCAGTATGTACGTACATGTTCGCGACCAGAATGACAATGCTACGTACGCTTCGACTAGGTGGGTCCCAACTGTCAGGCACTTCCTTGCGTGCGAAGATGTAGCTGGTGGGTCCCAGCAGTCAGGGGGGCGAATCGTTTTGTTTTTTTTACCCGGACGCACTTCCTTGCGTGCGAAGGTGTAGCTGGTGGGTCCCAGCAGTCAGGGGGAAATGTTTTTTTCGCGAAATACGGTGGCCCGTCCGATGGGTCCCCGTTGTTAGGTGGAGGAATAATTATTTTGCACGTAATAAGGAGGCACTTCCTTGCTGCGGCCGTGGACCCAGCTGTCAGCCTCTCCACGTATAGTCCATGTCCGATGGAAGCCATTCCTGGACCATGTTATCCACGCCGCACCAAGAGCACCAGGGCGGTGGACGACAGTGAGGCCTAGGAAGGGGACGACGCGGAGCCGGGGAAGACGCGGCAGTGGATGCCCACGCGTAGAGGAGTATGAGGGTTCACTGGTCCGCTGCGGTGTGAGGCTGCCTTCCCCGCAGAATAACAGGGGGTGTGGGTGAGTAGAGGGATGGCCTGGCCAGCGGTGGGAGTAGTTGGGGGCGGTGAGGCCTCCACCGCATCGCAGCTGGCCACGGGAGGCAGGAGCACGAGGCACGACCGGCGCTGGTTTGGGCGGCTGGAGCAAGAAGACCAGAGGTTGAAGAAGCACTACGGCCGTTGGATGGACATCGTACGGTCACTGGAGCTAGAATCGTGCATATTGACTAAGTTGACAAAGCCCTCCATCCCCGTCAACTTAGTAGGTCCACAAGTCAGCCTGCCACTATACTGTGTCCCAGCTAACAGGGGGAGTATTCATTTTTTGTGCATAATAAGGAGGCACTTCCTTGCATGCGAACTTATAGCTGGTGGGTCCAAGCTGTCAGCGGCGGTAACGTTTTTTTCACGAAATACAGAGGCCCTTTCGGTGGGTCCCTGATGTCAGGTGGAGGAATCATTATTTTGCGCGTAATAAGGAGGCATTTCCTTGCGTGCGGTCGTGGACCCAGTTGTCGGCCTCTCCACGTACAGTCCACTTCAGATGCATGTCGGTCGTTGACCACGTTGACCAGGCCGCGCCGAGAGCACCAGGGCGGTGGACGACGGCGAGGCCTAGGAAGGGAACGACACGGAGGTAGGGAAGACTCGGCAGTTGTTTCCCACACGGAGGGGGGGTATGACTGTACGAGGGTTTACTGGTTCGTCTACCGTCGCCGAAGAATAACAGCAGGTGTAGGTGAGTAGAGGGATGGCTAGGCCAGCGATGGGAGTACGGTGGGGCGGTGAGGCCTGCGCGGCAGTAGAGCCGGCCGCGGGGAGGAGGGAGCAGGCAGTCCTGCCGGTGCTTGTTTGAGCAGCTGGAGCAGGAAGAGCAGAGATTGAAGAATCACAACGGCCGTTGGATGGACATCGTACGGTCATTGGAGCTAGAATCATTCATATTAACTAAGTTGACAAAGCCCTCCGTCCCCGTCAACTTAGTAGGCCCACAAGTCAGCCTCCCACCATGGTGGGTCCCAGCTAGCAGGGGGTATTCATTTTTCTGTGCGTAATAAGGAGGCACTTCTGGTGGGTCCGAGCTGATAGCGGGGGGAATTTTTTTTCGCGAAATACGGTGGTCCGTCCGGTGGGTCCCAACAGTCAGGGGCAAACGTTTTTTTCACGAAATACGGTGGCCCATCCGGTGGGTCCCAGCAGTCAGGGGGGAACGTTTTTTCTGCAAAATACTGGTGGCCCGTCCGGTGGGTCCCTGCTGTTAGGTGGAGGAATAATTAGTTTGTGCGTAATAAGGAGGCACTTCCTTGCGGCTGCCATGGACCCAGCTGTCAGCCTCTCCACGTACAGTACTCTTCCGATGGAAGTCAGTCGTTGACCACATTGACCATGCCGTGCCGAGAGCACCACGGTGGTGGACGACAACAAGGCCTAGGAAAGGGACGACACAGAGCCGGGGAAGACATGATAGTGGATGCCCACGCGGAGAGGAGTATGAGGGTTCACTGGTTCGGCTGCGTTGTGAGGCTGCCGTTGCCACAGAATAACAGGGGGAGTGGGTGAGTGGAGGGATGGCCTGGCCAGCGGTGGGAGTATTATGGGGATGGTGAGGCCTCCGCGGCAGCACAGCCGGCCACGGGAGGCAGGAGCATGCGGCACGACCGGCGCTGCTTTGGGCGGCTGGGGCAAGAAGACCAGAGGTTGAATAAGCACTACGGCCGTTGGATGGACATCGTTGACCACGCCGCGCCGAGAGCACAAGGGCGGTGGACGATGGCGAGGCCTACGAAGGGAACTACATGGAGCTGGGGAAGACACGGCAGTGGCTGCCCACGCGGTGGAGAGTACGAGGGTTGACTGGTTCGGCTGTCGTCGCCGGAAAATAACAGGAGGTGTGGGTGAGTAGAGGGATAGACAGGCTAGGGATGCGAGTATGATGGGGCCGTGAGGCCTGCCCGGCAGCACTACCGGCCACGGGAGGCGGGAGCAGGCAGTTCTGACGGCGCTGGTTTGGGCGGATGGGGCAGGAAGATCAGAGACTGAAGAAGCACGATTGTTGTTAGATTGACATCTAATGGTCTGACGCTGGTAGAGTCGATTGTTGACTAAGTTTCTTTTTTGAGAAACCTTGTGTACGCATGAACTTAGTAGGCCCACAAGTCAGCCTCCAAATCTGTGGCAGACAACATAAAGCCCATTTGCTATTTTTTATAATTTGCAGCCCATTTGCTAATCCTTACGTAATTTATTACAGCCCATTTTCTGCCTAGGACCACGGTCAAAAAGTTCAACCTTATTTTGCATATTTTGGTGGAGTCCGAACTGTTGTAATCCCGAAGTGATAAACATTTTTTAAGAACTTATTGATTTGCCAAAAAAATCGTTTTGTTTTTGTAAGCAATTAAGACGTGGGACAATTGAGTTGGTTTAAGGGAAAACCAGTGGTAAAATAATCAGCACTGGGTGGGAAAGAACAACAAAAATAAGGATGTAAATATGAAAAGGGAATTTTATGTGTTTTCAATATAATGATACGTGTATATGAACTAGTAAAACTATAGGTAGAGATTAGAAAACGGATGTAGGACATGCGTTTCAAGAGGATAATAGAACTGGGCTGTGTGTTTGATTCAGTAAAAAAACTGCCTGTGGATGTTGTAAGACAAAATATAACTAACACTGGCGGGCCAGAGGCCAGTAGATACCTGCTGGATCTTTGTGCCCCGTTGTCGTCATGGGCTGGTCCTGTTAAAAACAAAACCAACCCCGGGCACTCTATATCCCAGTTGAAACTTGCTCGACCTGAAAAAACAATATACGTGCTCAATAAACGAGAGAATTCTACAAGTACAGACTGGTAACTGGGATGCAGCACGGATATTTGTTTTTTATCATGATAATAAGTGCATGCACTTGTTTCGAAAAAATTGGAGAACTGGGAATTCGAACGGCGGGTGCTTATGCTTCCCATCAAATAATAATCAGGTGCCTGAAAATTCATTTCGAAACAAATGATTCAGCTTTATATCCACGTAGACCCTCGACATGATGGTTGGAAGCAAATGCAAGTTCATACCAAAAGATCGTTAACAACAATACCAACTTGCGGACGACAAGGTAGTACAACTACCTATACCAAACTAACTTATAATCTTTTTACTCCTGGCCCTGGTGTTCGTCTGGTAGAAAATCTTGCAGAGGACCAGCTCCCGCTCCTTCTCTTGCTCCAGGTCCCCGAGGTGGTACTGGTGCATCACCCAGTTGGTCCTCTGCTGGTCGAAGTTCTTGTTGGTGTGCTGCACCAGAACCTTTTTTGCTGCCTGTCTGCCGACCGTTGACCATCATCGGCAAGGTATTGCTGGTCTTGTGCCACATCGCGTGCATGCCACACTCCGACTGTATCTTGCGACGCGTCCACATGCCCCTTTTGAACGCCCTAAAATTATGTTGGAAGAAATGCTTCCTTAGGCCACTCAGTGTGATACCTGCAGTATTGTGGAATACAGGTTTTAGTGTGCCTAGTTGGCATTTTCATAATATCTTTGGCATGTTGCATCACTTGTTTCACTTTTTATTAACTGTCAAATTGTAACTGCTTCACCAGGTCTGCGTCTAAAAAGAAAAATAGAGCTATAAACAAAGGAATATGTTTGTGCAAGTAGACGACCGATCAGTGTCTTACATGGAAGTTTCTCAGGTTGGGTGTAGCATATGCCGTGCTCGCTGTCGATGGTTGGTATGAACAAATCGATGAGAGACTGAAATCTCGCACTGTCAGCACTCACTTTGGCCTCAAGGTGCTCGATCAGCTCCTGATCCGTGGGATCGAACTTGACGCCAGCCGGCAACACCGGCCAGTCCTTCTTCGACTTGCATCGGTAATTCCAGTTATATGGTACTCAATGTATGATCAATCGACTGTTTTAAGTGAATGATGAAACATATCGATAGATAAGTGGTACTCCAAATCTAAAGTCCAGAATACCCGAACACGCTGCCGGGATTCTTGTGTCACCTCACACGCAGCGTGTTGTCACGTCAATTCAATGTGTGGACATGATGAATAATTTGACCGACGTATACTAGTACTGCTACTGTACTACTTACTAGTCGTATTTAGTGTCACAATTTATACATAGGTTTAGCTAACAAGTACGCACTTGAAGCCTAACTGATATATATATATATATGGCTTCTGCACAGCATCTCCATCATCATTATCAGTACATCCTACGCAGGTGAGTTAGGATGCACTTGATCCCAAGAAGGTATTTATCCTTCAAACCAGAGGAGTGCTTCAAACTAACAACAGTACATAATAGCCAACAAAAGAGGGTCGTGCTACAGCAGCAGAATACATGGCTCAGTCTAGATATCAGCACGAACCAAGTTGTGCATATTTGCTGTTGGCATGAATCACATCGCCGCATGTCGGGTTTGCAAAAGCCATCCATCGCATGGAAGCTTGATGCCTTTCACACACTGAAGATTATCTGGCAACAAGCTGTGTCGACGAATCTCTGTATATGGTGATTCATGAAACCCATGGTATGATGTGTAAACACAGCCCCCCTCTCGAATGGAGGTTGCATAGCACAGTAATCATCGCTAGTGATATGATCGATGATTGGTTGGATGATCGGATAATTGAGCCCGGGGAACAAGGAGTGGTTGCCGAGGATGTAAATCCGCCTCCAGTTGAATACGCCTGGCCCAACGGAGTTGGGATCTTTCTCGAACACGAAGCAACCATAGCCATCAATGTCACGAACGCCCCACGCATTGTACTACATGTGGTTTGATGTAATGGTTTGGTCAATTTGGTACGTGCGAATGAGCATCAAATGACCGCCGTCAACTGAACGAGCGATAAACCACCACCCATCGGCTGGTATGATTCCAGGTCCTGGAATCATGAAGGCTAGCGCATTTGCGTCTGCTGCAACAATTCAAATTGGAGACCAGAAGGACAAAAATAAACAATCATGTTCAGAGTATGTGTGGAATTAAGATTATTATAACAGTGACACATATCATAGACAGAGAATTACAATGCCGTGGTCAGAAAAAATAAGCCAATGGCTTTCATATTCTAGCAATATGTCATGGTTCAAACATCATGTAACAATGAGAGGAAAACAACTATGACAGCGCCTACTCATATTCTACCATAGCACTTACTACTACTGTTCTCATATCAACTCTAAGCAATAACATGTGTTGTTATAAAAATCTTGTAAATGAAAGTAACATATAGCAATCATGATGTTATGCTCATAATATGTATTCTAACAATCATTAGATGCCAATTGTTCTCATATCAACTCTAACAATAACATGTGTGGTCATAAAAATCTAGGAAATGAGAGGAACATATAGCAATGATGTGGTTATAGACATGCTATGCATTCTAAATTTGTAACAAATGAACAGGCAGTCATATTCATAAGGTAAAGATGAGATGAGATAGAACAATTACACGACGATAGATTCCACCAGTATAGGCAGCCAATCTGTGCGTCGACCGCGTAAACGATGCCATCGTGCACTATAGCATCAGACAGAAATGTTGCCTCAACAGGATTGATGATGAGCCATAACCATGTATGGCGACCGGATTCCAGATAGACTAATCCCATGTTGAATAAGGCAATGAGCTTGTAATCCATGTAGTCTTCTGATGGTGTGGGCACTTCATAGATTACAACTTTCTGCAAACAAAGGTCGAGCCAAAAGCTTGACGCGTCTCGTGCGTAGTAGGCAGGAGTGTCCGGCGAGCCACATGGCTCGATGGTGGCGGTATCCAACGATGGAAGGGTGATCTCTCGCTAGGTGTGGATATCCACGAGACGCCACGGACTACCGGTGTGGTGGATGAGGACGATCCAGTTGGCCTTCATGCCCGCCCAGTAGTGGCTGCACATGAAGGACAGGTGGACGGGTAGTGGTAGCATGTCGAGGGGCACCACGGCAACCTCCGTAGGGTCGTGAAGTCGGTGTCTGGGCCACCTGCGAGGATCGGGCATCAGCAAGCAGGGTGTCTTGAAAAGAGCCGGCCGGTTGCAGACGAGTAGACGGTACAAAGACACCGAGCATGCGGCCAGACGGACGGTGCTGAGTAGGTCCATATGACTACAGATCTGCTCCAAGAGAACATCGGGGAGGGAATTACAATCGCGGCTCTGCGTGTCAGTCGGTTCTGCCATTGGGGTTTTCGGTGCCTGCGAGCCAGCGGGGAAGTGGTTTCGGGCGGGCGAGCGAAGAAGCTTCTCCTCGTGTGGCCGAGCAGTGAGCGGGGGGATATGGTACGCGTGATCTACCAAGGAAGATGGCGCGGGCGGGCGAGCAGTGAGCGGGGGTAAATGGTGTGCGGCCGACGATGGGGAAGAGAGGAGGAAGAAGAAGAGAGGAGGAAGAAGAAGAGATGGCAGTACTAGGTAAGGCTGATTTAGTAACACCAACACGCTGGTTCAGCTTATTAATTACGTGTCCCATCTGCTGCAGCGTGTATTGTCACTTCACTGCGAAGACTAGTTGAATAGTTCTCTCTGACAGAGATGGGGAATAATGGATCGCGAGGACTTCCTTTCTACAGTATCCCTATGCCTCTACGCTCACTTCACTCATTTTTCTCCATACCTAGTCACTTGTTGAAATTTGTAGAAAGACAAATACTCCGTATTTGGGAACAGAGGGAGGCTTTTACTCCGTACTATTTGGGAACAGAGGGAGTATCACCATATGGGGGGAACAGAGGAAGCTTGAAATATGAACATGTCAATGGGAGGGAGTAAGCCACATGCATGCATGCATGCAACATGCAACACTCACACGTACACATGGACGCATGCAACACTCACGCACCCATGCGGCACACAACACACGACGCAACACACACGCTCACGCTCAAGTTCTCAACCTACTCCCTACGTCCGTGAAAGACTGTACATTTAGAGATTTACACATTGACCAGGGCATAATTAACGCCCAAAAGTAGAAGACTTATGTGTGCATGCGACCATTGAGATAAGAAGATTAAATGAAGCTCGTTGCATGCTGTAATTAAGGATAGACATGTAGCCTATACCTACAGCACAAGTTGGTGCATTAGTCAATCAATATTGATTTAGATTAAAGGCTAAATGCATTTGAAGTGTAGGTGTACATCATGTACTACACTCTTTGTTTTATAGCCGATGTACACTCTTTGTTGGAAGACCGAGGGAGGACACGTGCATGCACTCACATACACAGCCAGGGCGGTTCACGCGCAAGGGTTGGACTCATGTCGCACCTGCGTAAAGTTTTGTTTAACTGATTTCTTTGCTCTGCCAACTGACAGGTGGGACCCAGAAACTAGGTGACAATTTAACCAGTCAACAAAGTGCCATGTCGACTATGTGGTCGGTCAGTAGGGTGTAATACGGTGCTCTACGATGAGCTAGTGATCATATAATCGCCGCAAAACTATATATAGTGACCATAAAGAGCGTATTGTTACATACATTGACCACCAGTGTATTTTTATCATTTCAAATTAAGCCATATTAATTGGAAAGGATGCGGTATGGACTACTACTACTAGTACTAGTACTGCTTTGATGTGTCTCGTCAACTCACCGAACGAGGAGAAGCTTGCTTACTACGCCTCTCCCTCGCCCACGCGCGCGGTGGTTCGCAGGACGAGGAGAGGGTTTTGACTACAGCGCCCTCTCCCTCTCCCTCACCCTCGCGGTGGACGTGCAACAGTTCAATCGGTGTCAGATTGCCAGAAGCATATTGTACTGTAGTATCATCATTGTTGGACCTTCCGAAGAGGCGAAGAGCCAAGTGCAAGGTTCACACGAGTATGAACTATTGAACCTCCCAAAGAGGCAAAGAGCCAAGCGCAAGGTTTTATAGGAGTTGTCGTCCTAGTAGGAGTGTACTACAACTATAGCGAACGATGCTACTGTATGATGCCGCCACCTCACGTATATCCAAAGTTGTGCCACCTTTTTTTCTCAAAGAGCGTGTTGGAGCCCGTGCAACAACCACACAAGTTGCACGTACACATAACACATTTACTAGTAATAAATTCTGAAGGACAAATCCCAGTATGCCACACAAGTTCATCTCCAATTCATGTGATAAATTTGTGCATGACTAGTCTACATATATTCACAGTGCTACCGTTCACATTTACCGTACTCCACTTACACATTATAGATGGGCTACATGTCCTCCTCCAGGTTCCAGTCCCAGGTGTTCTTCATGGATGGCACGATCCATAGTGGTGGGCAATGGGAATCATTGTCGCAGCTTTCTAGTCTGGTTCCACATGATGGAGACGCAACCAAGCTGAAGCGGCATAAATCAGGGATAGTGTGTCCCAGCATGTCGTTCATCCGGCGGTGCGCACTGAAGACACAACCATGCTTCATGAACGGCAGGCCTTCTGTGTCGTGCACGGAAGGTGGCATCCGCTTCACAATGGGGTAGTTGTCCCCGATGAAAAGCGAGTACTCTCCAAGAGTGTTCCTCGGCACCCACGTAGCATCACGAGGGTCGAACTCGGCGCTGTTCATCTGGTACACGCGGCATCTCAAATCTGGACACATGGTGACATACATAGTCAAGGTCCATGCATAATAATGTTGTGCTCAAATATGGCGTTCGGTAATACTGTGCAGCAAATAGTACTACTCCGGTATAGAGGAAGTAAAATAACCGGCTTATTATATATAGCCACTCTTGGCTACATGGATGAGATAGTAAGACATGGAAAAACAAAAATGGTGGCAGCTAGTGGGTTCAAGTCTTTAAGGGCCTAGCTAGCTATACGCGTCCTCCAAGGTAAAAAGTACTCCTGCTAGTACTACAAAGTATACTACTAGTACAACAATGAAAGAGAAGGCGAGAGGGTTAAAAATGGAATACCTGAGTACATGGTGATGGTTCGATCGTGGTAGATTGTGTGACCATGTTGCACATCAGTGGTACCATGGGTAACGACTGCTAAGATAGTTGATCCCAATATGCCAAAGTCAGCTACAAGGTTCCAGGTTAGACCGAATCGCGGATGCAAATGCACATCCAGGATCGGCGGTCTTATTTTGATCGGGGGATGACTGGTCCCTGCAAAATAATGGAGTACCATTAGGGATGCAAATGATGGTTTGTGCATTCCGTTTGTAATCTCCCGTACCGTAGGATGGTAACCAGATGAAACAAGTCCCCTGGCTTGTCACCGCGAAGATGCGGCCTAGATGGCGCATGGCGTCTTCGAATGTGTAGGGGTACAAATCTGCCGCCGCCAACATGCGCCAGCCTCTACCGTTACTGCCTCTTGCATTGATGGCAATCCTTATGTCGAACACCGAGATGAGGTAGTAATTGTCGTAGCCGCGTTGCTTTGTCAGCGGGTCCCCAATTGCTATCTTCTTCAATCTCATGTAGGCATCATCATACATATTCAAGCCCAGCCAGTCCGGAAGGCCGATCCCAATGGTGGAGAAGGTGTCTACCGGAACGGCCGCACTGCTAATGGATGTTGTGCAAAATGATGGTGGTATCTGGCCGGAGGTATGCAAGCCAATCTTCGTTGGCACCGACCCAGACCTATATATAAGACGGTGGGCAGCGGAGAAATTATGGGATGGAATGGAATAACTAAGTACTACATGATCAAACTCCATTATTGACCTGCTCATCGGACAAAATCCGACTACCTCTCAACGTCGGCAACTCTAGCGGAGTCAACATGCAACCATGGCCAGGGAGCAGTGGACTGTTCGAAGGATTGTCCCATAGAAGAACCTTCTCCTCGAGGACGCATGGAAGACCAACAAGCATGGCCTGTTTAAGCAGCGTCTTGAAAAAGTTGGTGCAGGAAGCACCGAGTCTTGCGGCAGTGAGGACGTTGGAGCGGCATGCGATTTCTCCCACAGGGTCGTCGTCCAAGGTCTCCCAGCCCCGACGAGGAGGAGAACCGCCTGGCGAATCCATGGGAGCAGCGACGAACTGCCTTCTCTTCGGGGGGAGGGGAACTGGCGAGGAGGAGATAAGAGCATAGTAACCGCAGGGCCTCGTCCCTTCCAACAGTAGATCGTTCCTCATCGAAGGGGTGAGGCTATTATTTACTACTAGTACTCCCTCCGTCCAGGTGCATAGGGCACCTAAGAAATGGCACCGTGAACTAGGCATATGTTGATTGGACGCTCATCACATTTTTCTCTCCCTCTAGTTAATCTCGCATTAAGTGTAATGATGGTAGGACTAACCATGCATAGGCTAACGGATTGTTTCACACAATTCTTTAGGTCCAGCTTGCATGCATGCAAAGAAAAAGTAAATGGTAGAGGCGGCTGATTGGTTTGCATATGGACGGGAGATAAATGTGAAGCTGAAAATTCTAAGTGCATTGGGGTAGGCATACAAGTCATTAGTGCTAACTAATGAAGGGCGACTAATATACTTGAAAATCCTAAATTCTCTTAGGTGCCTTATGCACCCGGACAGAGGGAGTACTAGCATTATGGAGCGTTATGGGATTGCATTATACTGTAAATAATAGCACTAGTAAGAAATTTTTGGCACTAGGTAGTAGTTTTTGGCGTGGATTAAGAAATTTTGGGTATGTTTTTGCCATTTTTTGTACACGCCAACTAGTGTCAAAAAACGTCTTACATTATGTGATGGAGGAGTACGTACTCGTACTGTAGCAGTACTAGTACTACTTTTCTCAACTAGTAGTGCGATGTACTATACTTCTAGTCTAGTCTAGTATAGTGCACACGTTTTGAACTCTTGAATATTAGGGCCAAGGAGCTACAGTTGGAAGTGGAGGGTACTACTGTTCTCTAGAACCATCGTTGTACTATCAATGCAGGGGAAGTACACCTGTGTAGTGGCCTAGTGGGTACTCTCGGTGCTCTATTCATCCGCTCCTCTCACGTAGCTGGCCTACTCAGCCGCTCCTCTCACGCACACACTAGCAGCCTGTTTATCAGCGACGGTTACTACAGGGCCAGAACATTTGAGTTATTAGATACAGCGAGACTAGGTTTTTCGCTTCCATTTGTGGAGGTGTAATGGATCTCGTCGAACTTTGTGAGTAGTTCCTTTATGAATGAGATGAAGCAAAGCTTTTGCCTCCGTTTCAAAAAAAACACGTCAAGAGGAATTTATTTTATAGTAGAGCCAATAATGGAGTGAAGTCCATGCGTGCAACAGCACAAGCTACAGAGTAGTAGTAGAGCACTTTACGTACAGAGCCATATTGCACACTTCCCAATGCCCCGCCAGGCTTTGCCGGCTCCTCGGGCTTAATTGGGAGGCGCTAGTTTAAATATGCTACTAGCTGATGAGGAAGCTGCAAGCGAGGTGCGTCTAGGGCGAGCACGCGAGCCACAGGATGCTGGGAAGGAAAACCCGTTCACGTGGCTAGGCTGTCCAATGCACCCAGATTGTGGGGCCGCACGTCCGTTTGACATCAAAACTCAAACTACCCGTGTAAAATATTGGCTCGCAGTGAAGTGTAGTAGTACTATTTTTCAAAAAGGCCATCGTGCGTTCGACCGAGATCGAACCCACAAAACGAGGTATACACTCCCGCGACCACTAGTAGTACTCGTTGGAGTACAACGCAACCTAGAATCTCCTTTTGTCGCTAGTAGTACGTACATTGTTCCTTACAAGAAACCCCTAAGAGCATGGTTAAAAGTATAGCCAGCTGCTAGCTATAAGCCTGTGCCATGTCATCTACAGCCCATCTTATAGACAACATGTACAATAATAGATCAAAAGAGTGTACTACTTTTTTATTATGTGGCTCACTTCTCATTATCACAAAGTGCCTAGGAGCATGTGCTAGAGATGGCTCTTCACAAAGAGCCCGCTTACCTTCTCTCTCCTCTTCTCATTCCTCCAACTAAGCAGAAATATACTAGTTTATTTCTTATAGCCCGCTGACTCAGCTCTATTGTACTTGCTCTAATAATGCAAGAAACCACTAAAATGCCAAGAAACTACTACCACTTGCATACGTGGCAGACTTAAGATAAGACTACCTTATCAACCATTGTACATGCTCTTACCAACATATGTGTCGCAAGAGAGGTGGTACTCTTCCATATGTGCTTAAGTTATTGATCTCACCCGGAAAATAGATTGTAATTTGCTTACTGTAGTTTTCTTGTCCGTACCAAATCATAGTGGCTAGTTGAAAGCAAACATTGGTTGCGAAGTAGCTTTGTCCGGTTTGCACCTTCAGATCCGCCATGGCACGGCACTATACTCGTAAAGCTTATGGTTTCCCCCTTTATATTCACTACCATCATCGTAGGTGCTTCGTGTCGTGCTAGCACTGCTCCTCAAGACCTCAACCCAAAGCTTACGTGTTGAAATACGAATCTGATATGATGCTCATATCACTAAAACAGAGAACGTTTAATTGGTCACCTAATGTTCCTATATTCGTTTCTAAAAGCATGTGCGCCACACACTGGTCCAGCTAGTTCCACTTTCCTGATTTTTCTCTTGATGCTTAGGGTTTTCCCCTTTTATCTACTCTACTATGATCTGTGTAGGTGCTTTCTGTCATACTAGCATTACTCCACCCTTCAAGCTAAACAACACAACACTCAGAATTCGAAAGCTTAGTTATTCAAATATGATTGTGATATGATACTGATATTAGTTAACCGACACATTTCATTGGTTAGCTAAAGGTCCCACTTGAGTTTCCAAATGCATGTCGCGACATATAGAGAGACAACATAATTGCATTTCTTTGTCACTTATTGACCGTACTTTCTTGTCCATACCAAATCTTAGTTGTTACTTCAAAGCAAACATCGGTTGCTAACTACCCTTTGCGCGATTTGCAGCTTCAGATCTGCCATCCCACTGCCACGGTCAACATTGTACTCATCATGCTTATGTTTTCCCCATTTTATGATGACCACAATCAGCCTACATGGTTCGTGCCGTAATAGCACTGCTCCACCCATCGAGCTAAACAAGCTTAGTTGTACAAATTCATATATGATATTATTGCTGATATTAGTAAAACTGAGAGATGTTTAATTGGTTAGCTAAATGTTCCTACTTTAGTTTCGAAATGCATGTGAGCCACATATGGAGAGATTGGAAAGAATAGTATTTCTCTGTGCGCTCTGGTTCATCATGGGTGGCCAACCAACATTGTATTGAAAGACTTGTAATATCTTCAATCTTCTTGCTCTTCTGCTCTTCTTTAAGATGATACTCTTCTCTTGCGGTCGACTGGTCAGGTCGAGTTGTTCTCCCTTAGTATATTTTGAATCTGTCAGGTCAGGTCGACTTGTTCTTCTTTACTATATGTTGAAGCTATCATCTGCGAAGTGTCATCACTTCTAGAGCTCTCATATTTTGAGTAGTATGCCACATTTTATTAATGCACACAACAAATTACAGCATGCATGGCATCTTTTAAAAGAATTGCAGAGATAGCACAAAGGGGTTTATAGGGAGGCAGTATTGGATTAGAATCACTTCTGAATTACAAAGAAAATCTCACTTGTTTTTATGTTTTCATGCATGTCTGATATTGAACATTATCAAAATGAATATGAGAATGGGCGCACGAGAGGAATATTGCGGAACGATCCACTGGTTAACAAACTTGGCATGGTGGAGGATGGCCTATCTTATTCACCCATCAAGGTGCTTGCTCTAACTTTGCAAAGTTGTATTGATCGCACATATTTTGCATCTGACCTCTTGCATTACTTCTACTTTGTCAAAATATCAGACATCACGTGGTTTTTAGTGCTTTTCGAGCCAGGCAGTCAGCCAAGGAAGGAAGTTATGGTGTGGAAGTCTTCTAGTCTGTCTTCCCCTTCAAGCTCTCGAGTAAGCTAGGGGAGAGGTATCGAAAGTCAAAGTATAAATCAAAGTGAAAGTAAGAAGTATAAGTAGTAGGCTATCGATTAGGTTTTTCTACTTAATTAAGCTCCTTATGCAAAGTTTTAGAATTTGTTCACATAGGCAGCGTGATTGGGGGCATATTTGTTGCTTCCCAAGGTAGTTAGTTCACCACACAGGCATGTTAGTACTAAACTGCAGAAAACTATTAAGTCATCCAATTCATGCCGCATTGCAAGATTACTCTACCACTCTATAAATGGTATATAGATAAGTGTCTTCACTTCATCAAATGAAAATCAAAGAAATTGAGTACTAACACGTATTGCTATGGATGCTGCAAACAGGCTTTCGGTAGCAATTCCAGAAAAAAGGAATAGGTGTTTTAGCCAGGTCATCAAATCAGGGGGGATATGCCAAGAAGAAATCCATGGAAATCAGCATTCCAAGAACAATAAGTTGGCACTTTCTTTCATATATAAACTATTTATTGAGGGAAAAGATATGAAAAACTAGAGTGGAATCGATTGAATGCACTATCGTTATGCTTTGGCCAACCCTCTTTTCCAAGTTCCTCTTGTTTATCCAATCTGTATTCCAATCAGAAATCCAAGGTAAGATCAAGCCAAAGGGGAATCTGTACACCATCTGCTTAGTTTAAGTATCATATATGAGTATATGCCATACCTATCCATTTTCTGTACCTATTCCATGTGTCGTCACACTATGTTTTTCCAGTCAAATGTTTTTCTTTCGTAATAGATGTCCAAAAGGAAGAGGGTGAGTGCAGATCCTCAAGGAGTACAAACTAGGTATTTGGAAAAGGTAGTGATACCTGTTAAATCAGATAGATCAGCAGCCACGGAAAACACAGGCCCAACTGTACCACACTTTACCCCTACTCCAATGGCCAAACCCCTATTAGAACTGCTGGGAGCCCAGCATCAGGTACTGTCTATGATATCAATTCAAAATTTGAACTCCTAAATTTCTGCTTGTGCCTTACCTTCTCTCTTGTATGAAAACTAATTTCAGACAAATCTCCTTGCTCAAAGAATCATACGATCTAAAAACATTAATGGGCTCTACATTGCTCTTGTCAGTACCTCTCTCCCTTTTGCTTTGTAACGCTGTACTTAATTAATTGCTATTTGATTATGTATCATCAGTCTGCACCTAAGCTGCATTATCCTCTGTTTCTTCCAATATTATTTGATCTATATTTACTCTATGCAAAATGTAGAACAATGGCAATGCTTATAAAGAATTTTCTTTGGGGAATTTATTGAATTATCCTTCCATCAAAATGGAGAAGGGCTTTGTCCAGGCCGTGTTAACATGTAATGTAAGTTCATCCTTCTCAAGCCTTCAAACTTTGTTCTAGTATAGATTTGGATAGGCAGCATTTCCTCCACTGCTATTTGCTTTGCTGTTTACATCTGATTGGATGTTTGCAAAAACTACCAGTTTCAAATTCTAGTTGTCAAAACATGTTCCTTATGCAGAACATATCCATTTATTTGCTTATATAATTGTGAAACCTGTTACGTGTCTCCTTGTTTCTCTTTCAGACTCGTATCTCTTACACCAGGCAGAACTTTAGGGAATATAGTGAGCCAAACAATCTTGAGGACAGTAAGATGACCCCATGGTCCTGTCTTGATGAAGACAGTGAGTTGAAGCTACTCACCAGCAGGTGTGAGACAACCTCTGTGCAATCGCTGCCTCAATCAGTTCGACTTCTTCAGTCTCAACTTAAAGCGGAAAGGCTTGCTTCAGCTCAGCTCTGACTTGAAGTCAAAGATGCAATGAAGATGTTAGAGGACTGTCGTGTGCACCATCATGCCTTAAATCTAGTGTTGATGCATCTACCGTTGACACAACTGAGGTCTACTCAGCTTCTTTAGCTGTTTGGGGGGCCCGACCTGGCCAGGCCTAGTGCCTTCTTAAGTGCTCTCAGTTTTGTATATTCTTTTGTCAGCGTGTTTATTTGCACTGGTGGCGAACTTTGATGCCCAGTGGATGTAATATGTGTGATAGCCGTGATAGCCTAGCGTAAGTTGCTTGCTTATTTATTTCCTTGTTGTCTTGTTTATTTGTTTGCTTGTAGTCATTGCAGTTCTTTTTCCGTGGTTTGCTAGTGGCTGCAATAACCTATTTTTTAAAACTAGGCCACAATAACCATGGGCTAATATTTACTGTAGTGACACTGGGCCTCCTACGGGCCATAGAAACAGTTGGCCTTCTACGGGCTGTAGAAACAGTGGGCCTTCTATGGGCCGTAGAAACAATGGGCCTTCTACGGGCCGTAGAAACAATGGGCCTTCTACGGGCCGTATCATCAATGGGCCTTATACGGGCAGTATGGTCGATTGGCCAAATATGGGCCAATAACAAGCCGCATTATGGCCGTAAACGGGCTAGAGTTGGAATCGTCCGTTCATGGGCCGACCATAACGGGCCATCGTTAATAGGTCGTATTTGATGACGCTATGAAAACGGCCCAACGTATTAACGGACCTCAAACGGGCCGACTGTAACCACGGGCTGAATTTGGCCCACTAGCAGAAAATGACAGTAATGGGCCGTAAGTAAACGAATGCTGGAAATGAGCCCAAGAATAAATGGGCTCTGAGAAGGCCGAAAGATAACATGGGCTGGAAATGGCCCAACGGAATAACGGGCCGTTAATGGGTATAAAGTGATACACTGTTCATTACGGGCCAGTTTCACCACGGACCGTTAATGGGTGTAAAGTGATACACTGTTCATTACAGGCCAGTTTCACCACGGGCCGTTAATAGGCCAAGAGTTACATAGGGCCTCATAAGGGCCGAAAGACGTCATGGGCCATACATGGGCCAGAAGTGAAAATGGGCTGGAATCATATTGGGTGGCCCAGATGACGCTACTGGGCCTAATTCGGATAGGGCGTAACAGGCCTTGGGTTAGCGGGCTGTAAATGGGCTATATGCGAACAGGCCGTTGACAGGCTTTACATGGCCGGCCCGCCACCTTTTGACCAAGTCAAACGGGCCGGCCTTTTCACAATAATGGGCCTCTGTTGGGTCGTGCCACGTGTCGACGTATCATAGGCGCCTTCTATCTAATGAGTGGATGACATCTGTCCCAACGATGAGCCGACACATGTTTCCTCCAGCCAATGATGGTTTTACACGTGGAAAATCCGCATTGGTCGGGGCTGTTAACGGGTTATCGGATCCAAAACCCGACCCGATAGCTTAACGGTGTTCCGTTATGGTGGATGCCACGTGTCGGTCACCCTTGACAGAAGCACTTTTGTGACGCGGGATTTATCGTCATGGAAGTGGACACTACTGTGATGATAATTTTGGTAATGTCATGGAACACTTCTACGACAGCACATGTATGACTATCTTGATTCTGTCATGAAATCGTCATGGATGTACATGCATGCCAGAAAATGCGACCTACTGTGACAAACACGTATCATCACGGAAGTGTATTTTTTGTAGTGGTTTCGGCGGATCTGGAGTCTCTTTGGGCAAGAAGGAGAATGGGATCTGGAGCAAGACGAAGGGAGAGCAATGAAAGCCCTATGGTGGGCGTCGGCCCTTTTCGTCAGGCAAGGACAGTTGCCAAGGCAACATGGGAAGCAGAGGCGCTGACTTCCCATCAATCGCCACGCCTCAACTGAGGTCGTAGGCGGTTGGGGCCCACGGCGCTCCGCACTTGCCCTTTGGCTTCGCCTCGAAGCCAAGTTCGAGTGCGCCTTGGGCCCAGGGGCTACTATCGACATTCTAGGACCGGGGGTGCCCAGACTTGCCTGCCTGCGGCCCATGGCGTGGCTCCATCGATGGCCCGGTACGGCCCAGCTTCAGCAGCAATAACTCAAGACCCTCACGAGGGGCCAAGCCTCGCGAGCCGGATGACACCAAGACCTCCCTGGGGGCAGCCTCGTTAGGTTGGCTCCCGAGGGGCGGAGATATCTATGCAGGGTGCACCTCGCGAGATTCACATGACGTGAGCCATGATGACCAAGGCTAGGCGGGCACTAGCGGGTGCAGTGTACTAGTTTCCTCTTTGGTTCTAAGGAGGTAAGCGTAGGCACGGGGTCCCGAGGCATTAGGAAAATGTTTCCATATCGGTGCAACAAGACCAAGACCGCCAGGACAAACAGGACGGTGGTTATCGCGGAGCCCACTGCAGCATCACCACCAGAGCCTTTTGCAGGCGAAGACTACTTTTGACAAGATATCTTGTACTAGTTGTCTCCCTTCAAACTTGGTCGTTGTGGGATCCCTTCCTGCCTAACATTTGGGAAGAGGACCAAGGCCACTATAAATAGGACTTAGCCACAAGCATAGAGAGAGGCGGATCATTCAGACCATCCTGTCACCCACCAGCTCATCTAGCTCAAGAACACCTCACCTCCTGAGGTTGTTCATCCACTGTACTAGTTCATCCTCAGCCCCTCGAGGCAATCCACCACAAAGTTGGAGTAGGGTATTACACAGCAAGGTGGACCGAACCAGGATAAATCTCTGTGTGTCTCGTTCTTTGGGTTTGTCGAGCTAGGCCGTGGGATCGTTAGCAAGCTAGGGAGAGAGAGAGTTCTTCGTGCGCACCCCAGTGTTCGAACCTTTCAAGGGTCTGCGGAACCCGTAATCCGACAGTTCTAATAGGAAATGGGGGAAAGTAGTAGATACTAGCTACCCAACCTATATCTTGGTTGAAAAGGCGAAGAAAGCATGGTGGATGGCAAAGGGTGGGGGGAAGTGGACCTGTCTCTTGGTCGAAAAGGGAAAGAAAGTGAGGGGTATTGGGGGACAACACAAATGAGAACGAGCAGGTCTAGATTTCCTGTGCTCATAGAGGAAAATGTCGCCGAGGAGATAAAAAATGGGACAAATGCAGACATGCTTCCTGAGTGTTTGCCTCTCTCGGGAACCACATCTGCCTCACCATTTTATGCCCCTGCTGTCCTTACACCCATATCACCACCGTTAAACTAAAATCACATGAAGTATTAAGAAATGCCACCTAATGTCACTATTAAGTGATGGTCTAGTGTCGTCGATAAATTCAAGCAATGCCACCACCATTTTATGAAGTGCTTCCATCTTGCTTTATTTCCCATGAATTGTGTTTTTGTAGTTACACTTAAATCTTACACCGCTAACATTGCTTCATCCCAATGGAACTGCACAAATTTGATTGCACATTTACTGACCATGTGCTACTCTCATGACCGTAATACTAATGTTATTGTTCTGCATGTTAATCTAGTGGCAGTGTTGATGTGATGTGATTGTACTTACTTAAGGGAACTTCCATACTATCAATGTAGTGCCAATTATAACACAATAGATGCTGTTGTTAATCATATTCCACTACAAACAAGTGTCACTGTTTAAATGACCGTATTTCATATTTGCGCAAGCAGGGATGTTCTGTCTCCATATCGTTTCTATCTGCGCAATCAAAAGTACACACCTCAGTTTTAGTAGAACTGCACAAAATGAGATGGCTATTCCTAGCTGTCGTCCTCTAACCACCCGTCTTCTAGGTATTCCTACATTGGTAGTAACTAGGTAGAATGACCAACGCAATATAAAAGAAGCTGATTCATACATTTTACTTCCTGATTGCAGTGCAGGGACGGGCGAAAACAACTGCATCTTAGTCCGGAATGCACTTTCTACGAGTTCATCCATGGACCGAGGACTACCTGGCATGGTTACACAGAGGTTTTTGGGACAGGTGCGCTGACAAGAGGTATTGTGGTCTGCTTATTTCTGCTAATATCGGTGCTTAAATTTACTGGAATGGACAAGAATTTCAGATAGTCCGTACACTACATGGTTCAGTTCAGCATTCCAGCTGAGAACACAATTATAATTGGTTATTATGGAATGAGAGAACCCAACCCTGGATGGTGGCTACAAGAAAAAACCAGAGTGAACTCTAGGAAATTAAAGCCTGCCTAGGGAGGCCCTTTGCTTATAGAAGCCTTGCTTGATTTTTCCTAATTTGTAAACCTTCTCACAACTTTGTCTTCTATTGTGAACTAGTATATGTTTGTTATGTTCTATGAATCATTGAGATGTATAAAATTGCTTAACTTATGCTTTTCAAGTTTTTTATGAAGTCGAGTTTAATGTGAGTGTTCCACATGAACGCTGGACTAGCGTGTGAACGTTTGGAATTTACATTGTGGCCTTAGTTAACTGCATGAACCACTGTAACAAGATACGTAGTTGCTTATATGTCCGACAACAGATTATTGATTGTTAGCTGGTCGATAGCTGACTTTTCTAGTGTTGAAGCGAGCTGAGCCAATGTGCCATCTTTTACACAACTGCTTACAAGTGGGGTAGCACCAACAGTGTTTACAAGTACTTAACCAGCCTTATGTACCCTATGTATATGTCGGCGCATAGTTCTCGAATGAGTACTCTATTTCATCAAACACACACTGGTCGTATGATAAACCGTGACAACCTATGTCTTACCATGCCATATTCATGAAGAAACTAGGGAGGACGCATCTATTTCGGCAACAATTAGGATGGTTCTCACATGATTCATGGGCACACAAAAGTAGCAGCAGATCCCATAGACGGATTCAAACAGAGTACTAGCCCTAGAGGGCTCGATAATAGGCAAGGTTCGGATAATTAGACACAATCCAAACTACTATTAAACACTAGCTGGGGCAACTATTTCATGCCTCGATCTAATTTTGGATGGACACAAGATGGACCTTGCCATGAACATCATTGAGGACGTCCGATAGCAGCTCAATCCTATGAACCTTCCTGAAGATAACCTTGTGTCCTTGCCACTCATAAACTTGTTTGTGGAGGCATGCCATGTCATCTTCCTGTGTAGCTTGACAAGAACAGTATGCCTCACAAACGAAGGAGTAGCTTCGAACTTCTTGTGGCTCAGTACACCCTGGACAACACTCTTGACAATAGTGAGGCCGGAATACATCTCGACATTGGTATAAGTGCAAATGGCTTCCAGGATCCAACAACCTAAGAACTCTGTTTTCCCGGTGCGTATATTCAGGTCATCCACCTCATAGAGAGTGACATGTACAACCAGACAATCCTTGTCTGCATCAGGGCTCTAATTGAAACAGAAACAAATTCTGATTTACTTTCCAATATAAGAAACACAAGTTATTTAAATCACTATGTAGATTTGAAAGATTGCATGATAGGGAAAGTAGCATGGCATAGAAGCTAATAAAATTTTGCATTATTTATCACCACATACTTAGATGAAAAACCGCAATAGATATCGGCAAACAAGAAAATCACTTTGGGCAGCCAGTGGGGGGGCACATCCTCGAAGGGGGAAAATTGCTCCTACCAAGACACGGGGGCTGTAACCTCAAATGGGGCGTTGACCACCTCAGTAGTGGTCGTGAGCGTATCCGGGGTCGGCTTGGTGGCTGCCTCCATCTTCTTGGAGCTCTCTGTCTCACGGGGATCGGCCTCCCGCGTCTGCTCCAACATTGGCAGATCTTTGCCTGGTTCTCCTTGAACCATCATGAAACTGACAAATACTAGGAGACCACTGAA
The DNA here is from genome assembly GCF_003073215.2 of Triticum urartu. NCBI lineage: Eukaryota > Viridiplantae > Streptophyta > Magnoliopsida > Poales > Poaceae > Triticum > Triticum urartu. The sequence continues at coordinate 103,428,038 of NC_053025.1, read as the reverse complement.
AGGAAAACACAATCGCAATGACAATGAAACACAAAAGAGAGTGAGGACCGTTTACTTCTTTGCAAAAGTTCTTTTAATTTTTATGAACAAAAATATACCAACATAACGGATCCGCTTACCTTCCCTTCGTTGGGAGAGAAGAATAGTGGCAGATGCGAGTGTTGGCTTTCTTGAAGACGGTGAAGGAGAAGGGGATTCAATGAAGAGTGAAATGATGGTTGCTTCGTGCATTAAACTAGACTGCGGGGAGGTGGAGTTTTGTGAGACGATGCCTCATTACGGCCGCGCTACGACCGGGCTGACTCTCTGCCTGCATACTGCCTTCTAATTTGGTGGAAGGCATTTGGGCCCGCGTGCTGCATGGTCCGCATGTCGGTGAACTAAAGTAAAACTACATTAAATAGAGGGAGATGTTTCGATGACCTCAGAAGAGCCAAAAGCGGTAATGTATCCACTGTACTAGTAGTAATTGTTTTTCTGGGTAGCTATAGAGTGTCTCCACTATACTAGTAGTAATTGTTTCTCTGGGCCCAAGACAAAACAGCCCAACCACCTAGTAAATAATAAAATCAATTCAAAAGCCCATATATTTACTTAATCAGAGGTGCTACCCACACCCAGCACACCGCCCCCCCAAAAAACTTGGGTGCTCTTCTTCCTCCTCACTCCCACCCACCTCGCGTCAGCTCGCTCCACTGGTACCCCCAAATTTCTCAACTCACTCGTACAGAAAACCCCAGCTCCCCTTCTTCCTCACTACTATAGAAAAACCCCAGCTCCCCTTCTTCACTCACACTACAACTAGGCTCGTCATTCATTACTCTGCTCAAATCAGTGAGCTTGATGCGACGCCCTCGAGGAAAATGAAGTCAGCTGACCCCAGCGCCCTCGATGTGACACATGTTGTAGATCCCGCACCCGGCAGCACGGGGAGAAGCGGCAAGCCTGCCCCCACCGGATCCGTGGAACCCGTAGAATCTCCGGTGGACCGCATCAGCGATCTCTCGGACACCATCCCTGGGGAGATCATCTCGCTTCTCCCCACCAAGGATTGCTACCGCACCCAAGTCCTCTCAATTTGGTGGCGCCCTCTATGGCGCGTCATGCCCCTTAATATCTACTGTCGTCAGCTATCTCTCTTCAATGATTTTGAACTCCCACATCCATCATCTCCTCCCACCAGGGCTCCGTTCAAAGCCTCTACATCCCGTCATGATACCTGCGCAAGCATACCATGCCCTGCATGGTGGACGCCTTGCTGAAATCCCCTGAATTCACAGAACTATAGCTGCTTGAGTTCTTCTATTCCCCAAGAAATCACCTACCAGATACCGAACGCCATGTACTTGTGCCCTCAGCACCGATGTCCATCTCGCGGTTTTCCTCCTCACTCCACACCGCCACCTTTGTGCTGTGCTACCTACTAGACAATCTGGTACTAAACATTCGACTCCCATTTCTCAAAAAACTATCACTTGTGCGGGTTCATATATCGGAGGCCTCATTGACAACATCATCCACTCCAGTTGCCCTGCCCTGGAGTGCTTGGTGCTTGTTTTCACAGTTAGAATCGGTTGTCTCCAAATAAAGTTGCCTAACCTTGTAAGAATTGGAATTTCTTTTGGCGGAAGGCAGCTCATCATCCAAGATGGCCCTTCACTTCAAAGGTTGATCCTTGATTCTAGTTATTCACCATCGCAAATAACCGTCCTCACTGCGCCTAAACTGGAAACCTTGGGTGTAATAAATGATCTATGTGCTCATTTCAAGATGGTGTTTGGCTACAGTTCTTCACGTACTTTATATTATCATCTACACTTGTAACCATAAGCTGCATTTTAAATTTTTGTGCATAAGTTATATATCACCTTGGAGTGCACATTTTGTACTAATATTATGTTCTATGCTCAATGAAGATTTTCTCCATGGATAGCCTATCAATGGTGCTGGATTCTGTCAAGAACTTATATATCCAAATGAATAGTTTTGATCTAAACAAGATTATTGGCTTGCTGCAATATTTTCCATGTCTGGAGAAGTTGTATATAAAGGTGGTAATTTCACGCACATTGGAAGCCCGCAAAGCCCGCATATAGTGTACTAGAATTAACCGTTCAGCTGTTGCTCTTTCGACACTCTTTTTTAGACCTTAACTGTTTTCAATCTTCATGTCTATTTAGGCAACAAGATGGGGTAAGAAAGTTGTAGACAATCGGTGGATTCGTAAGCACCGGGATTTTCTCACTTCTCATGACATTCGATTGAAGACAATAACGCTAGAACGATATGTAGCCAACCATGCAAACACTAGATTTTTCACATTCTTCCTGCTGAATGCGAGGTCACTATTGTCCATCAGGCTTAAGTTTATCAGCAGCATGGTTCTGATGGATGGGTATGTCAAAGAGAAAAAAAGGATTTTTAGGCGGACAAAAGAGCTTCTGAACGTGCCAGGCTTCTATTTACAACATCTTGTGGTCATAATCCAGTAAATTTTTAAAGACCCAGGATTTTCATTCTATGGACCTGACCGATCCATTTGACTATGACTGCCGAAACCAGTGCTGGAGTTAGATGTTGTTGCCCTTTTCAATCTGGATTTTGTCTAAACCTGATGAAAAATTAACCCTCGTGCTTTTGTATAGCTTGTAAGCTAGAGTTAGATGTTGTTGCCCTTTTCAACTCGACTGTGACTGTCATATTTTCTTTGGAACAAGGCAAATGGCTTGCCATTCGTTTAATTTAGAGTAACATATTATAACAAATCCCATCCAAGGGAAATAACATCGCTCTCGCCAGCTGCTTGAGCTCACTGTGCATTACAGAACCCAAGTGATTAGCCCCCACCAGCACCCACAAACTTATTTTGAACTAGCAAACCAAATGGGATGTAAATTTTCATAAGAAAGGCTGCATGACCATGACAGATTAGGATTCTGATGTTTGGGACCCATGAGGAAAAAGCCTATCCAAGGTGGTGTTGACTTACTAGCTAGTCAACAAATGATTCTTCCCACAAGCCATTGGATTGACATCCAACATCTGTCGTGTATCTTCTATCTCTTGTCTTCTTCCTCTAGTCACCAAACCAAACCACTCCGTCGATTCCGCCTCCCATGGCTAGCTGTGCCTCCGCCGCCCTACCGTACCCTCCAAAGTTGGCCAGTCCCTCCCTCTATTCCCCCACACGTCCTATTATTCTCTGCTGACGTCAGCCACAACACGCACCCACACCCAAACCAGTCATCCCTTGTACTCCCCTCCGCTTGTGACTAGACCAGCGCATCTTCCATGGCTCCTGTTTGTTCCGTCTGAGGCCTCGCCGTCGTCCTCCGCCTTGGTTCGCTCGTCGTGCCTAGTGCACCGCCCTCTTGTGTTGTATGTGGAGAGGATGACAGTAGGGACCCACCAGCGTCATGGCAGTACACAAGCAAGTGCTTCGTTATTACAAGCCCAAAAAATGGTTCCTCCTAATGGTTGGACATCTGGGGCTCACGCCACTGTCAACGTAGTCAATAAACGAGAGAATTACACAACGAGCGGCTGACACAAGGGACCCAGCAGGTTGCACAGTTGTTATTTACTTTTTTAGGAACAAGCAGTTGTTATTTATACTAGTTTTAGCGATGGATGAGGGTAACAACGGGGCTATGTGGGGGCTGTGGCCTATCTAGCCAGGGTTTTTTTATGTTTACCACATCATGAGCCCAGTTGTGTTTTTTTCTTGCTGAAAATGGCTAGCCCAGTTCTACTTTTTTAAAGAAATACCCAAATGAGGCCTACTTGCTTTGTCAGCCCTGCTGGGCTGCAAATCTTTCAAGACGAGGAGAGTTTCATTCGGCTTGCCCCGAAAATGGGCTATCAGAAATGAGAAATGGGTTGTACATTTTGAAAAAACATCAAACCGGGAATTAGTTTAAATTTTTTTTCATTACAAGATTTTAAATTCCATTGATTTTTATGCGTGGACAATTATTTGGATTTTATATTTATATAAATTATTTTTCAAATTAGTTTGAATGTGACTCGAAATTTCAGGAATAAAAATAGTTGACCGCACCGAAATATGCAAAATTTCATACAATTTTTAACCGTGGCCACAATATGGGCTATAATGCTAAAAAAAGATGGGCTACAAAAATATCCTTAAGAATTAGAAAATGGGCTATAAATTATTAGAAATAATGGTAGATGGGTTGTATGCTGTTTTCCACACATTTGAGGCTGACTTGTGCGCCTACTATAGGTTGACACACACGCAACACCGTGTCAACTTAGTCAACACACGAGAGCCGTGACTGTTGGATGTCCATCCAACGGCCGTCGTGCTTCTTCAATCTATGATCTTCCTGCTCCAGCCGCTCAAACAAGCGCCGGCGGGATTACCTGCTCCCTACTCCTGCGGTCGGCTGTGCTGCCGTGCGGGCCTCACCGCCCCACCATGCTCCCATCGCTGGCCTAGCCATCCCTCTACTTACTGATACGTCTCCAACGTATCTATAATTTTTGATTGTTCCATGCTATTATATTATCTATTTTGGATGTTAATGGGCTTTATTTTACACTTTTATATTATTTTTGGGACTAACCTATTAACCCATGGCCGAGTGCAAATTGTTGTTTTTTTTTGCCTATTTCAGTGTTCCACAGAAAAGGAATATCAAACGGAATCCAAATGGAATGAAACCTTCGGGAACGTGATTTTTGGAACAAACATGATCCAGAGGACTTGGAGTGGACGTCAAGAAACAAATGAGGAGTCCACGAGGCAGGGGGCGCGCCTACCCCCTGGGCGCACCCTCCCCCTCGCGGGCCCCTCATGGCTCAACTGACCTACTTCTTCCTCCTATATATACTCATATACCCTAAAAACATCCAGGAGTTCCACAAAACCCTATTTCGACCGCCGCAACCTTCTATACCCAAGAGATCCCATCTTGGGGCCTTTTCCGGAGCTCCGCCGGAGGGGGCAACGATCACAGAGGGCCTCTACATCAACTCCATGGCCCCTTCGATGATGTGTGAGTAGTTTACTTCAGACCTTCGGGTCCATAGTTATTAGCTAGATGGCTTCTTCTCTCTCTTTGAATCTCAATACAAAGTTCTCCTCGATCTTCTAGGAGACCTATTTGATGTAACTCTTTTTGCGGTGTGTTTGTCGAGATCCGATGAATGGTGGGTATATGATCAAGTCTATCTATGAACAATATTTGGTTCTTCTCTAAAATCTTTTATGTATGATTTGTTATCTTTGAAAGTCTCTTTGAATTATCAGTTTGGTTTGGCCTACTAGATTGATCTTTCTTGCAATAGGAGAAGTGCTTAGCTTTGGGTTCAATCTTGCGGTGCTCGATCCCAGTGACAAAAAGGGAAATGACACGTATTGTATTGTTGCCATCGAGGATAAAAATATGGGGTTTATATCATATTGCTTGAGTTTATCCCTCTACATCATGTCATCTTACCTAATGTGTTACTCTGTTCTTATGAACTTAATACTCTAGATGCATGCTGGATAGCGGTCGATGTGTGGAGTAATAGTAGTAGATGCAGGCAGGAGTCGGTCTACTTGTCACAGACATGATGCCTATATACATGATCATGCCTAGATATTCTCATAATTATTCGGTTTTCTATCAATTGCTTGACAGTAATTTGTTCACCCACCATAATACTTATGCTATCTTGAGAGAAGCCACTAGTGAAACCTATGCCCCCCGGGTCTATTTTCCATCATATAAGTTTCCAATCTATTTTATTTTGCAATATTTACTTTCAATCTATATCATATAAATACCAAAAATATTTACCTTATCATTATTATCTCTATCAGATCTCACTCTCGTAAGTGACTGTGAAGGGCTTGACAACCTATTTATCGCGTTGGTTGCGAGGTTCTTATTTTTTCTGTATGTACGAGGGACTTGCGTGTGGCCTCCTACTAGATTGATACCTTGGTTCTCAAAAACTGAGGGAAATACTTACGCTACTTTGCTACATCACCCTTTCCTATTCAAGGGAAAGCCTACGCAATTCTCAAGAGGTAGCAAGAAGGATTTCTGGCGCCATTGCCGGGGAGTCTACGCACAAGTCAAGACATACCAAGTACCCATCACAAACTCTTATCCCTCGCATTACATTATTTGCCATTTGCCTCTTATTTTCCTCTCCCCCACTCCACCCTTGCCATTTTATTCGCCCTCTTTTTTTGTTCCCCTTTCTCTTTTCCAGTTCGCCTCTTTTTGCTCATTCCTTGTTTGCTTGTGTGTCGCGATGGCCTTACCAAAAAGTTTTGATCCTCACATTAGAAGGTTGGAAGAAATTGAAAACAACATTAGAAGATTTATGTCCTTGCAGTTTGAGCATAATTATTTCTTCAGAAACGAGCTTGAAGAACAAAAAAGTTTTATAGGGTACATGAATAAAGAGCTCGATGATATGTCTAAAGAATTTTATGGTTTAAAATCTTAGTTCGCTCATCTTGAAAACTTAATAGCCCAATTTTCGGATAAGTAGGCCACCTTAGTTAATAAGATGGCCGCCAAACCGGAAGAACTTGATGGTAATAATGATGAAGATCTAAAAGTTATTGATGTGTCCCCTATTAAATCTTTGTTTTGCAATATGAATCTTGATAATCATGGGACTGGAGATGAGTCAACTTTAGTTAGAAGGTGTCCCAATGATTTGGAGTTTTTAGATCTTGATGCAAAATTTGATTACAGTGGGATTGGAGAGGTCTAAACTTTACATAGCAATGAATCCACTATCTTGGATTTCAAGGAATTTAATTATGATAATTTCTCTTTGATAGATTGTATTTCCTTGTTGCAATCCGTGTTAAATTCTCCGCATGCTTATAGTCAAATAAAGCTTTTACTAAACATATCGTTGATGCTTTAATGCAATCTTATGAAGAAAAGCTTGAATTGGAAGTTTCTATCCCAAGAAAACTTTATGATGAGTGGGAACCTACTATTAAAATTAAAATTAAAAATCATTAATGCTTTGCTTTATGTGATTTGGGTGCTAGTGTTTCCATGATTCCTAAAACTTTGTGTGATTTGCTAGGTTTCCATGAATTTGATGATTGTTCTTTAAACTTGCATCTTGCGGATTCCACCATTAAGAAACCTATGGGAAGAATTAATGATGTTCTTATTGTTGCAAATAGGAATTATGTGCATGTAGATTTCATTGTTCTTGATATTGATTGCAATCCTTCATGTCCTATTATTCTTGGTAGACCTTTCCTTAGAACGATTGGTGCAATTATTGATATGAAAGAAGGGAATATTAGATTACAATTTATGTTAAGGAAGGGCATGGAAAACTTTCCTAGAAAGAAAATTAAATTACCTTATGAACCTATTATGAGTGCCACTATATGGATTGCATACCAAAGATAACAATACCTAGATCTATCATTGCTTTCATGCCTAGCTAGGGGCGTTAAACGATAGCGCTTGTTGGGAGGCAACCCAATTTTATTTTTATTTATTGCTTTTTGGTTATGTTTAGTAATAAATAATTCATCTCGACTCTGTTTAGATGTGGTTTTATGCTTTTAATTCGTGTTTGTACCAAGGAAAACCTTTGGGAAGACTTGGGGAAAGTCTTTGCGATCTTGCTGTAAAAAACAGAAACTTTAGTGCTCACAAGATTTGCTGCCATTTTTTATTGGAGAGTGATATTTAGTTAATTATTTTTTTCATATGATTAATAGATAAATTCCTCACGTCCAGAAATTTATTTTAGAATTTTTGGGGTTCCATAAGTATTCGAAACCTACAGATTACTACATACTGTTCTGTTTTTGACAGATTCTGTTTTTCATGTGTTGTTTGCTTATTTTGATGAATCTATGGCTAGTAATAAAGTTTATGAACCATAGATAAGTTGGAATACAGTAGGTTTAACACCAATATAAATAAAGAATTAGTTCATTACAGTACCTTGAAGTGGTGGTCTATTTTCGTTTACTAACGGAGCTCACGAGATTTTCTTTTAAGTTTTGTGTTGTGAAGTTTTCAAGTTTTGGGTAAAGATTTGATGGATTATGGAACAAGGAGAGGCAAGAGCCTAAGCTTGGGGATGCCCAAGGCACCCCAAGGTAAAATCCAAGGACAACCAAAAGCCTAAGCTTGGGGATGCCCCGGAAGGCATCCCCTCTTTCGTCTTCGTCCATCGGTAACTTTACTTGGAGCTATATTTTTATTCACCACATGATATGTGTTTTGCTTGGAGCATCTTGTATGACTTGAGTCTTTTCTTTTTAGTTTGCCACAATCATCCTTGCTGTACACACCTTTTGGGAGAGACACACATGAATTGGAATTTATTAGAATACTCTATGTGCTTCACTTATACCTTTTGAGCTAGATAATTTTGCTCTAGTGCTTCGCTTATATGTTTTAGAGCACGGTGGTGGTTTTATAGAAATTATTGATCTCTCATGCTTCACTTATATTATTTTGAGAGTCCCTTAGAACAGCATGGTAATTTGCTTTGGTTATGAATTTAGTCCTAATATGATAGGCATCCAAGATCGGTATAATAAAAACTTTCATAAAAAGTGCATTGAGTACTAGGAGAAGTTTGATACTTGACAATTGTTTTGAGATATAAAGGTGGTAATATTCGAGTGTGCTAGTTGAGTAGTTGTGAATTTGAGAAATACTTGCATTGAAGTTTGTAAGTCCCGCAGCATGCACGTATGGTGACCGTTGTGTAACAAATTTGAAACATGAGGTGTTATTTGATTGTCTTCCTTATGAGTGGCAGTCGGGGACGAGCGATGGTATTTTCCTACCAATCTATCCCCCTAGGAGCATGTGCGTAATGCTTGGTTTTTGATGACTTGTAGATTTTTACAATAAGTATGTGAGTTCTTTATGACTAATGTTGAGTCCATGGATTATACGCACTCTCACCCTTCCATCATTGATAGCCTCTTCGGTACCGTGCACTGCCCTTTCTCAGCTTGAGAGTTGGTGCAAACTTCGCCGGTGCATCCAAACCCCGTGATATGATATGCTCTATCACACATAAACCGCCTTATATCTTCCTCAAAACAACCACCATACCTATCCTATTATGGCATTTCCATAGCCATTCCGAGATATATTTCCATGCAACTTTCCACAGTTCCATTTATCATGACACACATCATCATTGTCATATTGCCTTGCATGATCATGTAGTTGACATCGTATTTGTGGCAAAGCCACCATTCATAATTTTTCATACATGTCACTCTTGATTCATTGCCCTTCCCGGTACACCGCCGGAGGCATTCATATAGAGTCATACTTTGTTCTAGTATCGAGTTGTAATCATTGAGTTGTAAATAAATAGAAGTGTGATGATCATCATTATTAGAGCATTGTCCCAAAAAAAGAGAAAGACAAATTAAAAAAGGAAGGCCCAGAAAATAATAATAATAAGGGGTAATGCTACTATCCTTTTTCCACACTTGTGCTTCAAAGTAGCACCATGATCTTTATGATAGAGAGTCTCTTGTTATGTCACTTTCATATACTAGTGGGAATTTTTCATTATAGAACTTGGCTTGTATATTCCAACAATGGGCTTCCTCAAATGCCCTAGGTCTTCGTGAGCAAGCAAGTTGGATGCACACCCACTTAGTTTCTTTTGTTGAGCTTTCATACATTTATAGCTCTAGTGCATCCATTGCAAGGCAATCCCTACTCCTTGCATTGACATCAATTGATGGGCATCTCCCTAGCCCATTGATTAGCCGCGTCGATGTGAGACTTTCTCCTTTTTTTGTCTTCTCCACATAACCCCCATCATCATATTCTATTCCACCCATAGTGCTATAACCATGGCTCACGCTCATGTATTGCGTGAAAGTTGAAAAAAGTTTGAGATTACTAAAGTGTGAAACAATTGTTTGGCTTGTCATCGGGGTTGTGCATGATGAGAGCATTCTTGTGTGACAAAAATGGAGCATGACCAAACTATATGATTTTGTAGGGATGAACATTATTTTGCCATGTTATTTTGGGAAGACCAAATTACTCAGTTAGTATTCTTGAAGTATTATTATTTTTATGTCAATATTAGAATTTTGTCTTGAATCTTTTGGATCTGAATATTCATGCCATAATAAAGAGAATTACAATGAGAATTATGTTAGGTAGCATTCCGCATCAAAAATTCTGTTTTTATCATTTACCTACTCGAGGACGAGCAGGAATTAAGCATGGGGATGCTTGATACGTCTCCAATGTATCTATAATTTTTTATTGTTCCATGCTATTATATTATCTGTTTTGGATGTTGATGGGCTTTATTTTGCACTTTTATATTATTCTTGGGACTAACCTATTAACCCAAGGCCCAGTGCAAATTGCTGTTTTTTTGCCTATTTCAGTGTTTTGCAGAAAAGTAATAGCAAACGGAATCCAAACGGAATGCAACCTCCAGGAATGTCATTTTTGGAACAAACGTGATCCTGAGGACTTGGAGTGTACTGAAGGAAATATGCCCTAGAGGCAATAATAAAGTTATTATTTATTTCCTTATTCCATGATAAATGTTTATTATTCATGCTAGAATTGTATTAACCGGAAACATAATACATGTGTGAATACATAGACAAACATAGTGTCACTAGTATGCCTCTACTTGGCTAGCTCATTGATCAAAGATGGTTAAGTTTCCTAGCCATAGACATGAGTTGTTATTTGATCAACGGGATCACATCATTAGCCCATTTTGTTAGCTTAGCACTTGATCGTTTAAGTTTACTGCTATTGCTTTCTTCATGACTTATATATGTTCCTATGACTATGAGATTATGCAACTCCCGAATACCGGAGGAACACTTTGTGTGCTACCAAACGTCACAACGTAACTGGGTGATTATAAAGGTGTTGTACAGGTGTCTCCGATGGTGTTCATGGAGTTGGCATAGATCAAGAATAGGATTTGTCACTCCGATTGTCGGAGAGATATGTCTGGGCCCTCTCGGTAATGCACATCACTATAAGCCTTGCAAGCAATGTGACTAATGAGTTAGTTGCGGGATGTTGCATTACGGAACGAGTAAAGAGACTTGTCGGTAACGAGATCAAGCTAGGTATTGGTATACTGATGATCGAATCTCGGGCAAGAAACATACCGATGACAAAGGGAACAACGTATATTGTCATGCGGTTTGACCGATAAAGATCTTCGTAGAATATGTAGGAACCAATATGAGCATCCAGGTTCCGCTATTGGTTATTGACCGGAGACATGTCTCGGTCATGTCTACATAGTTCTCGAACCCGTAGGGCCTGCACGCTTAAAGTTCTATGACAATCGGTATTATGAGTTTATATGTTTTGATGTACCGAAGGTAGTTCGGAGTCTCGGATATGATCATGGACATGACGAGGAGTCTCGAAATGGTCGAGACATAAAGATTGATATATTGGAAGCCTACATTCAGACATCAAAAGAGTTCCGGGTGAAATCGGGATTTTACCGGAGTGCCAGAGGGGTTACCGGAACCCCCCGGGGGTTAATGGGCCTTGTTGGGCCCTAGTGGAGAGAGAGGGGCCGACCAGGGCAGGCCACGCGCCCCCTCCCCTCTGGTCCGAATTGGACTAGGAGAGGGGGGCGGCGCCCCCCTTTCCTTCTCCTTCTCCCCCTTCCTTTCCCCCCTCCTAGTAGGAGTAGGAAAGAGGGGAATCCTACTCCTACTAGGAGGAAGAATCCTCCTCCTGGCGCGCCCTCTAGGGCCGGCCGGCCTCTCCCCTTGCTCCTTTATATACAGGGGAAGGGGCACCTCTAGACACACAAGTTGATCATTGATCTCTCCCAGCTGTGTGCGGTGCCCCCCCTCCACCATAATCCACCTCGGACATAATGTAGCGGTGCTTAGGCGAAGCCCTGCAACGGTAGCTTCATCAACATCGTCACCACACCGTCGTGATGAAGAAACTCTTCCCCGAGCTCTACTGAATCATGAGTTCCTAGGACATCGCCGAGCTGAACGTGTGCTGAACGCGGAGGTGCCGTACGTTCGGTACTAAGGATCGGTCGATCGTGAAGATGTACGACTACATCAACCGCATTGTCATAATGCTTCCGCTTAACGGTCTACAAAGGTACGTGGACGACACTCTCCCCTCTCGTTGCTATGCATCACCATGATCTTGCGTGTGTGTAGGAATTTTTTTGAAATTACTACGTTCCCCAACAGTGGCATCCGAGCCAGGTTATTGCGTAGATGTTATATGCACGAGTAGAACACAAGTGAGTTGTGGGCGATACAAATCATACTGCTTACCAACATGTCATACTTTGGTTCAGCGGTATTGTTGGATGAAGCAGCCCGGACCAACATTACGCGTACGCTTACACGAGACTAGTTCTACCGACGTGCTTTGCACACAGGTGGCTCGCGGGTGTCAGTTTCTCCAACTTTAGTTGACCCGAGTGTGGCTACGCCCGGTCCTTGAGAAGGTTAAAACAACACTAACTTGACGAACTATCCTTGTGGTTTTGATGTGTAGGTAAGAATGGTTCTTGCTCAGCCCATAGCAGCCACTTAAAACTTGCAATAACAAAGTAGAGGACATCTAACTTGTTTTTGCAGGGAATGTTGTGATGTGATATGGTCAAGACATGATGCTATATTTATTGTATGAGATGATCATGTTTTGTAACAGAGTTATCGGCAACTGGCAGGAGCCATACGGTTGTCGCTTTATTGTATGCAATGCAATCGCCCTATAATTGCTTTACTTTATCACTAAGCGGTAGCGATAGTCGTAGAAGCAATAGTTGGTGAGACGACAACGATGGTACGGTGGAGATCAAGGTGTCGCGTCGGTGACGATGGTGATCATGACAGTGCTTTGGAGATGGAGATCAAAGGCGCAAGATGATGATGGCCATATCATATCACTTATATTGATTGCATGTGATGTTTATCCTTTATGCATCTTATTCTGCTTTGTTTAACGGTAGCATTATAAGATGATCTCTCACTAAATTTCAAGGTAAAAGTGTTCTCCCTGAGTATGCACCATTGCCAAAGTTCGTCGTGCCGAGACACCACTTGATGATCGGGTGTGATAAGCTCAACGTTCATCTACAAGGGGTGTAAGACAGTTTTACACACGCAGAATACCAGGGTTAAACTTGACGAGCCTAGCATATGCAGATATGGCCTCGAAACACTGAGACTGAATGGTCGAGCATGAATCATATAGTAGATATGATCAACATAGTGATGTTCACCATTGAAAACTACTCCATTTCACGTGATAATCGGTTATGGTTTAGTTGATATGGAGCACGTGATCACTTAGATGATTAGAGGGATGTCTATCTAAGTGGGAGTTTTTAAGTAATATGATTAATTGAACTTAAATTTATCATGAACTTAGTACCTGATAGTATTTTGCTTGTCAATGTTATTGTAGATAGATGGCCCGTGTTGTTGTTCCGTTGAATTTTAATGCGTTCCTTGAGAAAGCAAAGTTGAAAGATGATGGTAGCAATTACACGGACTGGGTCCGTAACTTGAGGATTATCATCATTGTTGCACAGAAGAATTATGTCCTGGAAGCACCGCTGGGTGCCAAACCCGCTGCAGGAGCAACGCCAGATGTTATGAACGTCAGGCAGAGCAAAGCTGATGACTACTCAATAGTTCAGTGTGCCATGTTTTACGGCTTAGAACCAGGACTTCAAAAACATTTTGAACGTGATGGAACATATGAGATGTTCCAGGAGTTGAAGTTAATATTTCAAGCAAATGCCCGGATTGAGAGATATGAAGTCTCCAATAAGTTCTACAGCTACAAGATGGGGGAGAATAGTTCTGTCAGTGAACATATACTCAGAATGTCTGGGTACCATAATCACTTGACTCAGCTGGGAGTTAATCTTCCAATTGATAGTGTCATTAACAGAGTTCTTCAATCACTGCCACCAAGCTACAAGAGCTTCGTGATGAACTATAATATGCAAGGGATGGATAAGACGATTCTCGAGCTCTTCGCAATATTAAAGGTTACGGAGGTAGAAATCAAGAAGGAGCATCAATTGTTGATGGTCAACAAGACCACCAGTTTGAAGAAAAAGTGTGAAGGGAAGAAGAAAGGGAACTTCAAGAAGAACAGCAAACAAGTTGCTGCTCAAGAGAAGAAACCCAAGTCTGGACCTAAGCCTGAGACTGAGTGCTTCTACTGCAAAGGGACTGGTCACTGGAAGCGGAACTGCCCCAAGTATTTGGCGGATAAGAAGGATGGCAAGGTGAACAAAGGTATATGTGATATACATGTTATTGATGTGTACCTTGCTAGAGCTCGCAGTAGCACCTGGGTATTTGATACTGGTTTTGTTGCTAATATTTGCAACTCAAAACAGGGACTACAGATTAAGCAAAGAGTGGCTAAGGACGAGGTGACGATGCACGTGGCAAATGGTTCCAAAGTCGATGTGATCGCCGTCGGCACACTACCTCTACATCTACCTTTGGGATTAGTTTTAGACTTGAATAATTGTTATTTGGTGCCAGTGTTAAGCATGAACATTATATCTGGATCTTGTTTGATGCGAGATGGTTATTCATTTAAATCTGAGAATAATGGTTGTTCTATTTATATGAGTAATATATTTTATGGTCATGCACCCTTGAAGAGTGGTCTATTTGTGTTGAATCTCGATAGTAGTGATACACATATTCATAATGTTGAAGCCAAAAGATGCAGAGTTGATAATGATAGTGCAACTTATTTGTGGCACTGCCGTTTGGGTCATATTGGTGTAAAGCGCATGAAGAAACTCCATACTGATGGACTTCTGGAATCACTTGATTATGAATCACTTGGTACTTGCGAACCATGCCTCATGGGCAAGATGACTAAATTGCCGTTCTCCGGAACAATGGAGCGAGCAACAGATTTGTTGGAAATCATACATACTGATGTATGTGGTCCGATGAATGTTGAGGCTCGCGGCGGGTATCGTTATTTTCTCACCTTCACAGATGATTTGAGAAGATATGGGTATATCTACTTAATGAAACATAAGTCTGAAACATTTGAAAAGTTGAAAGAATTTCAGAGTGAAGTAGAAAATCATCGTAACAAGAAAATAAAGTTTCTACGATCTGATCATAGAGGAGAATATTTGAGTTACGAGTTTGGTTTACATTTGAAACAATGTGGAATAGTTTCGCAACTCACACCGCCCGGAACACCACAGTGTAATGGTGTGTCCGAACGTCGTAATCGTACTTCACTAGATATGGTGCGATCTATGATGTCTCTTACTGATTTACCGCTATCGCTTTGGGGATATGCTTTAGAGACAACTGCATTCACGTTAAATAGGGCACCATCGAAATCTCTTGAGACGACGCTTTATGAACTGTGGTTTGGCAAGAAACCAAAGTTGTCGTTTCTTAAAGTTTGGGGCTGCAATGCTTATGTGAAAAATCTTCAACCTGATAAGCTCGAACCCAAATCAGAGAAATGTGTCTTCATAGGATACCCAAAGGAAACTGTTGCATACACCTTCTATGACAGATCCGAAGGCAAGATATTCATTGCTAAGAATGGATCCTTTCTAGAGAAGGATTTTCTCTCGAAAGAAGTGAGTGGGAGGAAAGTAGAACTTGATGAGGTAACTGTACATGCTCCCTTATTGGAGAGTAGTTCATCACAGAAACCAGTTCCTGTGACACCTACACCAATTAGTGAGGAAGATAATGATGATGATCATGAAACTTTAGATCAAGTTACTACTGATCCTCGTAGTTCAACAAGAGTAAGATCCGCACCAGAGTGGTACGGTAATCCTATTCTAGAGGTCATGTTAATTGACCATGACGAACCTACGAACTATGAGGAAGCGATGATGAGCCCAGATTCCACAAAATGGCTTGAAGCCATGAAATCTGAGATGGGATCCATGTATGACAACAAAGTGTGGACTTTGGTTGACTTGCCCGATGATCGGCAAGCCATCGAGAATAAATGGATCTTCAAGAAGAAGACTGACGATGACAGGAATGTTACTGTCTACAAAGCTCGACTTGTTGCAAAAGGTTTTTGACAAGTTCAAGGAGTTGACTACGATTAGACCTTCTTACCCGTAGCGATGCTTAAGTTCATCCCAATCATGTTAGCAATTGACGCATTTTATGATTCTGAAATTTGGCAAATGGATGTAAAAATTGCATTCCTGAATGGATTTCTGGAAGAAGAGTTGTATATGATGCAACCTGAAGGTTTTATCGATCCAAAGGGTACTAAAAAAGTGTGCAAGCTCCAGCGTTCCATTTATGGACTGGTGCAAGCCTCTCGGAGTTGGAATAAACGTTTTGATAGTGTGGTCAAAGCATATGGTTTTATACAGACTTTTGGAGAAGCCTGTATTTACAAGAAAATGAGTGGGAGCTATGCAGCATTTCTAATATTATATGTGGATGACATATTATTGATTGGAAATGATATAGAATTTCTGGATTTCATAAAAGGATACTTGAATAAGAGTTTTTCAATGAAAGACCTCGGTGAAGCTGCTTATATATTAGGCATCAAGATTTATAGAGATAGATCAAGACGCTTAGTTGGACTTTCACAAAGCACATACCTTGATAAAGTTTTGAAGAAGTTCAAAATGGATCAAGCTAAGAAAGGGTTCTTGCCTATGTTACAAGGTATGAAGTTGAGTAAGACTCAATGCCCGACCACTGCAGAAGATAGAGAGAAAATGAAAAGTGTTCCCTATGCTTCAGCCATAGGCTATCATGTATGCAATGTTGTGTACCAGACCTGATGTGTGCCTGGCTATTATTTTAGCAGGGAGGTACCAAAGTAATCCAGGAGTTGATCACTGGACAGCGGTCAAGAACATCCTGAAATAACTGAAAAGGACTAAGGATATGTTTCTCATTTATGGAGGTGACAAAGAGCTCGTCATAAATGGTTACGTCGATGCAAGCTTTGACACTGATCCGGACGATTCTAAATTGCAAACCAGATACATGTTTATATTGAACGATGGAGCTGTCAGTTGGAGCTGTTCTAAACAAAGCGTCGTGGCAGGATCTACGTGTGAAGCGGAGTACATAGCTACTTCGGAAGAAGCAAATGGAGTCTGGATGAAGGAGTTCATATCCTATCTAGGTGTCATACCTAGTGCATCGGATCCAATGAAAATCTTTTGTGACAATACCGGTGCAAGTGCCTTGGCAAAGGAATCCAGATTTCACAACAAAACCAAGCACATCAAGAGACGCTTGAATTCCATCCGGAATCAAGTCCAGGTGGGAGACATAGAGATATGCAAGATACATACGGATCTGAATGTTGCAGACCCACCGACTAAGCCTCTTCCATGAGCAAAACATGATCAGCACCAAGACTCCATGGGTGTTAGAATCATTACTGTGTTATCTAGATTATTGACTCTAGTGCAAGTGGGAGACTGAAGGAAATATGCCCTAGAGGCAATAATAAAGTTATTATTTATTTCCTTATTTCATGATAAATGTTTATTATTCATGCTAGAATTGTATTAACCGAAAACATAATACATGTGTGAATACATAGACAAACATAGTGTCACTAGTATGCCTCTACTTGACTAGCTCATTGATCAAAGATGGTTAAGTTTCCTAGCCATAGACATGAGTGGCTATTTGATCAATAGGATCACATCATTAGGAGAATGATGTGATTGACTTGACCCATTTCGTTAGCTTAGCACTTGATCGTTTAAGTTTATTGCTATTGCTTTCTTAATGACTTATATATGTTCCTATAACTATGAGATTATGCAACTCCCGAATACTGGAGGAACACTTTGTGTGCTACCAAACATCACAACGTAACTGGGTGATTATAAAGGTGCTCTACAGGTGTCTCCGATGGTGTTGGTGGAGTTGGCATAGATCAATAATAGGATTTGTCACTCCAATTGTCGGAGAGGTATCTCTGGGCCATCTCGGTAATGCACATCACTATAAGCCTTGCAGGCAATGTGACTAATGAGTTAGTTGCGGGATGTTGCATTATGGAATGAGCAAAGAGACTTGCCGGTAACGAGATTGAGCTACGTATTGGTATACCGACGATCGAATCTCGGGCAAGTAACATACCGATGACAAAGGGAACAACGTATGTTGTTATGCGGTTTGACCGATAAAGATCTTCGTAGAATATGTAGGAACCAATATGAGCATCCAGGTTCCGCTATTGGTTATTGACTGGAGACATGTCTCGGTCATGTCTACATAGTTCTCGAACCCGTAGGGTCAGCACGCTTAAAGTTCTGTGACGATCGGTATTATGAGTTTATATGTTTTGATGTACCAAAGGTAGTTCAAAGTCCCGGATATGATCACGGACATGACGAGGAGTCTCTGAATGTTCGAGACATAAAGATTGATATATTGGAAGCTTACATTTGGACATCGGAAGTGTTCCGGGTGAAATCAGGGTTTTACCGGAGTGCCGGAGGGGTTATCGGAACCCCCCGGGGGTTAATGGGCCTTGTTGGTCCCTAGTGGAGAGAGAGAGAGAGGGGCCGGCCAGGGTAGGCCGCGCGCCCCCTCCCCCTCTGGTCCGAATTGTTCTAGGAGAGGGGGGCGGCGCCCCCCTTTCCTTCTCCTTCTCCGCCTTCCTTTCCCCCTCCTAGTAGGAGTAGGAAAGAGGGGAATCCTACTCCAACTAGGAGGAGAATTCCTCCTCCTAGCGCGCCCTCTAGGGCCGGCCGGCCTCCCCCCTTACTCCTTTATATACGGGGGCAGGGGGCACCTCTACACACACAAGTTGATCATTGATCTCTTTCAGCCGTGTGCGGTGCCCCCCTCCACCATAATCCACCTCAGTCATACTGTAGCAGTGCTTAGGCGAAGCCCTGCAACGGTAGCTTCATCAACATCGTCACCACACCGTCGTGCTGACGAAACTCTTCCTCGAGCTCTACTGGATCGTGAGTTCGCGGGACATCACCGAGCTGAACGTGTGTTGAACGCGGAGGTGCCGTACGTTCAGTACTAAGGATCGGTCGATCATGAAGACGTACGACTACATCAACCGCGTTGTCATAACGCTTCCGCTTAACGGTCTACGAGGGTACGTGGACGACACTCTCCCCTCTTGTTGCTATGCATCACCATGATCTTGCGTGTGCATTGGAATTTTTTTGAAATTACTACGTTCCCCAACATGGACGTCAAGAAACAAATAAGGAGTCCACGAGGCAGGGGCGCGCCTACCACCCTGGGCGCGCCCTCCCCCCTCGTGGGCCCCTCGTGGCTCAATCGACCTACTTCTTCCTCCTATATATACTCATATACCCTGAAAACATCCAGGAGCACCATGAAACCCTATTTCCACCACCGCAACCTTCTGTACCCAAGTGATCCCATCTTGGGGCCTTTCCGGAGCTCTGTCGGAGGGGGCAACGATCACGGAGGGCCTGTACATCAACTCCATGGCCCCTCCAATGATGTGTCGGTAGTTTACTTCAGACCTTCGGTTCCATAGTTATTAGCTAGATGGCTTCTTCTCTTTCTTTGAATCTCAATACAAAGTTCTCCTCGATCTTATTGGAGATCTATTCAATGTAACTCTTTTGCGGTGTGTTTGTCGAGATCCGATGAATTGTGGGTATATGATCAAGTCTATCTATGAACAATATTTGATTCTTCTCTAAAATATTTTATGTATGATTGGTTATCTTTGCAAGTCTCTTCGAATTATCAGTTTGGTTTGGCCTACTAGATTGATCTTTCTTGCAATAGGAGAAGTGCTTAGCTTTGGGTTCAATCTTGCGGTGCTCGATCCCAGTGACAGAAAGGGAAACGACATGTATTGTATTGTTTCCATCAAGGATAAAAAGATGGGGTTTATATCATATTGCTTGAGTTTATCCCTCTACATCATGCCATCTTACCTAATGCGTTACTCTGTTCTTATGAACTTAATACTCTAGATTCATGCTGGATAGCGGTCGATGTGTGGAGTAATAGTAGTAGATGCAGGCAGGAGTCGGTCTACTTGTCACGGACGTGATGCCTATATACATGATCATGCCTAGATATTCTCATAATTATTCGCTTTTCTATCAATTGTTCGACAGTAATTTGTTCGCCCACCGTAATACTTATGCTATCTTGAGAGAAGCCACTAGTGAAACCTATGGCCCCCGGATCTATTTTCCATCATATAAGTTTCCAATCTATTTTATTTTGCAATCCTTACTTTCAATCTATATCATAAAAATACCAAAAATATTTACCTTATCATTATTATCTCTATCAGATCTCACTCTCGTAAGTGACCGTGAAGGGCTTGACAACCCCTTTATCGCGTTGGTTGCGAGGTTCTTATTTGTTTGTGTAGGTACGAGGGACTTGCGTGTGGCCTCCTACTGGATTGATACCTTGGTTCTTAAAAACTGAGGGAAATACTTGTGCTACTTTGGTGCATCACCCTTTCCTCTTCAAGGGAAAACCAATGCAGTGCTCAAGAGGTAGCACTCACCACACCTGCTGTTATTCTCCGGCGACGGCAGACGAACCAGTAAACCCTCATACTCCCCTCCGCGTGGGAAACAATTGCCGAGTCTTCCCTGGTTTCGTGTCATTCCCTTCCTAGGCCTCGCCGTCGTCCACCGCCCTGGTGCTCTCGACGCGGCGTGGTCAACGTGTTCAACGAACGACATCCATCAGAAGTGGACTGTACATGGACAGGCTGACAGCCAGGTCCACGGCCGACCACAACGAAATGCCTCCTTAATACGTACAAAATAATGATTCCTCCACCTGACAGCTGGGACCCACCGGAAGGGCCTCTCTGTTTCGCGTCAAAAATTTTCCCTCCGCTGAGAGCTCGTACCCACCAGCTATATCTTCGCACGCAATAAAGTGCCTCCTTATTACGCACAAGAAAATGAATACTCCCCCAGCTAGCTGGGACCCACCATAGTTGGAGTTTGACTTGTGGGCCTACTGACGCGGATGGAGGGCTTTGTCAACTTAGTCAATATGAATGATGCTAGCTCGAGTGACCATACGTCCATCCAACGGCCGTAGTGCTTCTTCAACCTCTGGTCTTCTTGCTCCAGCCGCCCAAACCAGTGCCGGTCGTGCTGCCTGCTCTTGCCTCCCGTGACCGGCTATGGTGCCGCGGAGGCCTCACCAGCCCCTACTACTCCCATCGCTGGCCAGGCCATCCCTCTACTCACCCACACCCCATGTTATTCTACGGCAGCGGCAGCCTCACACCGTAGCTGAACCAGTCACCCTCGTACTCCTCCCGCGTGGGCATCCACTGTTGTGTCTTCCTCGGCTCTGCGTCGTGCCCTTCCTAGGCCTTGCTGTCGTCCACCGCCTTGGTGCTCTCGGTGCGGCGTGCTTAATGTGGTCAAGGAACAGACTTCTATCAGAAGAGTACTGTACGTGGAGAAGCTGACGGCTAGGTCCATGGCCACGGTAAGGAAGTGCAACCTTATTATGCATAAAATAATGATTCCTCCACCTGACAGCAGGGGCCCACCGGACGGGCCACTATATTTCACGAAAAAAATTATTCTCCCCCTGACAGGTGGGACCCACTAGCTATATCTTCGCACGCAAGGAAGTGCCTCCTTATCCTTCCTGACAGTCAGGACCCACCTGGTCAAAGCGTACGTAGCATTGTCATTCTGGTCGCGAACGTGTACATACATAATGGTCGATCGGTCTGTCTGCAGGCTGCAGCGATGAACCATGGCCAAGTAAGGAAGGGCATGTGTCGTAGTAGAGGCGCACACGTAGCATGTAGATGTACGAACAACCATGGTGCAAGAAAGTAAATACGGCCACATACGTACATACGGGTGGGGGTCTCGAACGCCTACTCGTGCATATATACGTCCAGGGCTCGTGTACATGGAGAGGCAGCGACGGCGTCCTGTTCATCGACAGCCAACCGACTGGGTTGGAACAGAGAAACTACGTCGTCATGTTCATCGAGAGGTAACGGATTGCGTCATGTTCATCGGGAGCCAACTGTCCTGGACGGAACAGCCGATCGAAACGAGGTTTGGCGTACCGCGGAACGAAGGAAACGGCCTTGTGCTCGACCGCCTACGGTCAAAATAGGATCCTGTTCACCGGGAGGGGTGTGGCGTATCGCAAAATGGAGGAAACGGACTTCTCTTCGACCTCCTACGGTCAAAACATGGTCCTGTTGATCAGAAGGGGTGTGGCGTACCGCAAAACGGAGGAAACAGACTTGTGTTGGAGTGCTACGGTCGAAATGGGGGTCCTTTTCATCGGGAGGGGTGTGGCGTACCACAAAATAGGACTCGACGGGCTATTGTTCATCTCCATCGTCGACTGCCTCCACGGGCTACTGTTCATCCACCGTCGACCTCGTCCAGCCTCCACCTGCGACTGTTCATCCACGGCGTCTCCCCTCTTGCCTCCACTAGCTACTATTCATCCACGGGCTCCTGTTCATCCAGCCTCCACCGCTCCTCCACCGACTACTGTTCCACCAACCCTCTCCACGGGGTCCTGTTCAACTACCCCTCCACGGGCTACTATTCATCCAGCCCTCTACGGGGTCCTGTTCATCCAGCCCTCCACGGGGTCTTGTTCATCCAGCCCTCCACGGGGTCCTATTCATCCAGCCCTCCACGGGGTCCTGTTCATCCACCCCCAACCGGCTTGATCGGGGTCATGTTGATCCAGCAGCAATGGCATTTACTACCACGGGGTCATGTTCATCCAACCCCCCACCAAGAACTATTCATCCAAACACCCAACAACGCTCATTGTTCATCAAGAGGCAGTAGGTTCGACCCGCTTCAGTTAGCAGCAGTAGCGAAGGAATCGCTCGATTGGGTTCAGTTAACACCCAGGCCGATAGAACGCTCGGGTTCAGTAATGTGTAGCCTGCAGTGCAATCGCTCGGGTTCAGTTAGAGCCCAACGCCTCGCACCCACGCGCGTACGTGTACAAGACAAACACGCATCGCTCGGCCCCCGACCACCCACCGGAACCGGCAACTCCCCGATATTTTCCTCGCCCCCACTTCTACCACGGTTTTTTCCATCATGGACGGCCCAAAGAATGTCCTGCAGCTGCGTCTCCAGCCCGCCCAGGATGAAATCCCATTTTCTGTCATGATTTTTTATCATAGAAGTAGGAGCCCACCACATCTATGATGATTTCAGGTTTTTTCACAATTATCGTCATAGAAGTGTCATAAATCTGCTACCCTACCCCAAACATCCACTTTGTCAAACGTCATCTTCGATGGCCAAGTTGCACCATCATAATCTTTGATCACCAGTGTAGGGGATATACCCCGCGGTATGACCCGGCCGAAGATATGACTCGGCTGGGACTTGGTGTTTCATTGGAGACCCGACAGATTGTAAGTCCGCGGATGTTTAAGATGTTTAAGCCGGTAGATGTTTAAGATGTTTAAGCCGGCAGATATTTAAGATGTTTAAGCCGGCAGATGTTAAGTCAGATGGTAAGTTAGATTGTAACAGAGTCGCCTGGGGTTAATAAGCCCATGGAAAGAAACCCGTGATGAGAAGTCAGAATAGTTTAAGTCTTAATCCGAGTTGGACTCTACATGTAACTCGCCCCTTCAACTTATATAAGGAGGGGCAGGGCACCCCAAGAGGGAGAAGTTGAAGAATCGTTATGTCTAGACACAACTAGGAGAACCGGAGATACGGCGGCTCCCTCGTGATGATAATGAGACCTATCCACAAACAACATGTAGGGTTGTTACCGGATGATGTTTCCCGGGGCTCGAAGTTGTCTAAACCCTTGTCTTGTGTGTTCATCCACCTCGCATCTCTCATCCCGATCAACCCCTCTCAAGCTACCACATAGATGCGTTGGCCTCACGACTAAGTCCTCACACTAGGACATCTGTCGTGACAATTCCACGACAGTTGGTGCCCACCATGGGGCCCGTGCACAGTGGTGTTGAGTTCTTGGAGGGATCTCTCATAGGGATCGAGGAGCTCGCCATTTTCCGGATGAAAGAGCCGGTTTAAAAGGATTTGCATCAGTTTCAAGTTCATCAGTCCAAATTCATCATCTATGAGATTTAAAGTGAAAGAGAAATTAGGGTTGTTACCTATGCACCGCCATCAACATATACGGCGGTTCATTCGACCAAGGACAGATTGTTTTTCCTGCTATAGCTGAGACCAGACAGGAATCTGCCGCCAAATCATCAGGCCGGTTGTACAAGGTGCAGCCATTGTCGCTACTACAACACCATATACAATATCAAATCCCGAGGAGACTAGGCACTACTGATACTATGACTTATCATAGGAAACAAAGCCAAGTGCTACGGTTATATCCACGGGCAATTACTAGTGCTAATGAAAAGACTAGTATGGCAGTTTTTGTGCTGGATTACCACATCTACATGGGCGTCCTATCAGAACAAAGAACGATCAATATTTCCTGCAGCTGGGCAGAATAATCGGGTCCTTTTCTGAGCCGGGGAAGAACCGTTAACAACCAGGGGCCGTAGAGGAATACGGACTGGTCAACTCGACTCCGAGCCGCCTCTGATTCGCGTGGTCGCCGAGTTGTTAAGCCATCCCTGCCTTTACTCTCTGCCGGGTCTCTACCTTGCTGGCCCTATGATGCTAACCCGCTGTCGCGGACACGCGTTACAGAGTCGCCGCCGGCTCGCCACCCACGGTCGTGGCACGACTCCGCCGTTTCTTCTGCCACCAGCACAGGCCGGCCCCGCAACTGCTTCTAAGTCGCCGCCACGGGCTCATCGTGAGCCTCCAAGATACCTCCGTCTCGAGCCTTTCCGCTGGCCTCTACCGTGAAATCTTTGTGGCTGGCTCTGGCCATCAGCGCCACTTGCCACCTGGTCAACCTGCCACCCCCGTCGCTGTGGCCATCTCTGCCGATATGTTAATCCTTGTCAGGGAAGCGCCGGCCAATCCATTGTTCAAGCACCGACTGTCGGTGTCAAAACCGGCGGATCTCGGGTAGGGGGTCCCGAACTGTGCGTCTAAGGTCGATGGTAATAGGAGACACGGGACACAATGTTTTATCCAGGTTCGGGCCCTCTCTATGGAGGTAATACCCTACGTCCTGCTTGATTGATCTTGATAAATATGAGTATTACAAGAGTTGATCTATCACGAGATCGTAATGGCTAAACCCTAGAGATCTAGCTTGTGTGGCTATGATAATGTATATATCTCTCCCTCCGGACTAAGTCCTCCGGTTTATATAGACACCGGGAGGATCTAGGGTTACACAAGGTCGGTTACAAAGAAAGGAATCTACATATTTAGTCACCAAGCTTGCATTCCACGCCAAGGAGAGTCCCATCCGGACACGGGTGCAGTCTTCGGTCTTCGTATCTTCACAGCCCATCACTCCGGTCCATGGCTAACAGGCCGGATGCTCGAGGACCCCTTAGTCTAGGACTCCCTCACCGATCTCCGCGGAAACTCCTCAGCCATGGTGTCACCTCCGTTGGCTGAGACACGGGCTCGCCGGCTGCGCCAGCTACCTGCCTCAATCCACTGAACCGCCGGCACATCCCTTCACCTCGCCTTTGAGCTACCGCGTGTTTACCTCTGCCATGGACGCGCCTTTGCCTCACATCAAATTACTCGAAGGCCTCCGCGGAAGCCCTCACCACCATAGCGGACTGACTCCGCCGTCACGCCTGTTGAACCACCGGCGCCCGGTTAGACCTGTCTCCGCCTTGAGCCTTTGTTGAGTTGCCCCGTGGCCGGACTCCTCCGCCGCTGCCCTCGGCCCTCCTTCTGCAACACCTGCCAAGTTTGCCCCGCCAGTTTACTGCCTCTCCAACGCGGCCTTGTATCAAGCGAGCCGCCTCGCCCAAGGGCTTGCTTTTGCCGTTCCCTCAACTCGCTGGTGCCACTTCGAGCCGCCGTGCCACGGCCTTTCCTCTGACCGTGAGACGCCGCGCGACTCCTACTCATCCGCCCAGTTCATCTGCGCTGGGATGCTGGCCCAACACCGTTGAAATCGTTGCCGAGCCGCCATTTCCACCTGTTACTACTGGACCGGCGTACGGGTTCTCCTCTGCCTGGGGCCACCACTGTTCGAGAGCCGTCGCTGGAGAGATGCTGACCCGCCGTGACTGCAGCTCCAGGCCGCCCTTGCCATCGCGTTGGGCCGCGGACCTCGGCCGCTGAGTTGCCACAGACGTACCTCACCGACCCACCGTCATTGTACCTCGCGCCGGTCTGTTGTTTCCACAGTTGTTGTGGTTCTGCATCGCCGAGTTCACCAAGCAGCCTCCACTAGTGCCTCGTTCAGAACCGCCGCCCCTGCACCCACAAGCCGGCTGTGCACCCTGCTAGGTCGCCTCTGATCCACTATCACGCCTAAACGCCGCCGCCATCTTCCCCGTTGTCACTAGGTCGCCGTCATCACTTCGAGGCCTCGCCATCAATCCACCGTGCGATGAGCCGGCCTCGAAACTACCTCGCCTTGAGATGTCGTCCTTGCTATAGTGGCCTCAAGTCGTCATCTTTGAACCGCTTCCATCGGTTCTCGTTCCTGCGACCGCCTCTAAGCCACCGGCGGCTCGCGCTGCCGCTGTGATCTCGCCCGGCCACCCAAGCTGCTCGATAGCCATTCACTGAACCACCAGGGCATCCAAGCTACCACTATCTTCGTCCGTTTCCCCAAGCTCGCCGGTTCTCCATCACCATGACCCGCCACAGCCTGAGCACCGGGTCTCAAGCCGCAACATTGTTAAAACTGCCACAGCCATAACCTGCCTCGCACGGGTCGCCGGGAGGGCCTCTGCTACGAGTCGCCAGGGTGTCTCCATCGGCTTCTGCCTCGAGCCATCGCGTTGAGTATTTTCACATTGAGCCACCTCGGCCTTGTTAGGATTCTGCTGAGAATCGCCTTACCTGATTCCACGGCTTTGCTTGTTCAAGCCGCCGTCGCGCTTCACTCCTCCGAGCTTGACCAAGACTGACGCGTCCCCAGTACACATCGGTTTCACACGCCAGCGGCTCAGTCCAGTCGATTTCCATCTGCCTTGCCTCTGGTATGGATGCACATCGGTGTTACCCCAAGGACCGGCCTCTGTTCCTATGCCATGGTTTTTTGAGCCATCGTCGCTTACCTGCTGAGCCGGTTGTTTGCGCAAGAAAAGGGTCGGATGCCCATCTAAAAAATGGTCAACATGACCCGGAGGGTCCCTTTTTGAGCCGCCCGGTGCTACACCTTAAGCCGCCACCTCCACCGCAGCCACGAGAGAGTGGCTAAATCATAACTGGAGTTACTGGAAGTGATCTATGGACTCTCTATACGACTCATTTTTCATCCACACCAATCAGGTGAAAGTTGTCCAATCATTTTTTAGTGATACATCTTTATTTTCTTCGAGAACAATTATTCTCATTTGTGCAATTTCTTATGCATAACAATTCATTATTACAAAAGAGGCCATCAAGCTATGGCTCTTGACTACACCGGATGGGTCAATGGACAGGGTTAATTATTGTGGCACCCCGGCTCAGAGAAAACCGAAATGCCTCGTATTCCAGCCCAGAGATCGAGGTGAAGTCTTCTGGAATACGGCACTGCTTAGCATAGAACAAACCAGCTCTCTATTACAACACGAATATGAATACAAGGTTTCCGATATTAAAATGAATAACATCGGTACGGACAACCACAGTTGCTCTATACAAGCAGCATAACAGCTAGAAGCAGCAGAACAACTATTGGCAGTGGAACAACAAACATCGATGATGGGCTCCACTCCGCAGGGACTCTGGCTGGAACGTTTATCCTAGCTCGCGAACATAGGAACAACACCAAACAAGCAAGCAATCCAGGCACGACCTGCAAACTGGCATGACACGCCAGGTTAGTACATTGAATGTACTTGCAAGCTCACAATAACCAGAAGCATTCAAGACAAACAACAGCATGGCAATTACAAGTTAAACAGGAATTATCATGAGATCATCAGGATAACATAACATGAACATAATATCGCTAGAACAATATTATCATGGCATGAACATATAAATCTGATGATACTAGCATGCAACATGATGACACTACATGCACCATTTATCCTGTTCGGGTTACCTTGTAACCATCACATGCATCACTTACCAACTTCGGACATTACACGATCATCTCAGGATCAAATCAAGCTTGGTATAAACAATACCGTAGTAATCATCAAATGACCACAAGGAGCTTGATCTTTACCCATGATTCTCGCACAACATCACGAATATCCAACAACTCAGTATCCTCGATACCAAGGTGATCATTCCGGCGATCACAACCATGACCAACACTTGGTCTCAAACTGTGATCCTTCCGGTGATCACAACCAACTTATCTCAAACAGTGATCCTTCCGGCGATCACAACCAAGTTATCTCCTCATTATTATTATTATTATTATTATTACTATTGACTCATAGTGTGACCGACATGAACTGGGCCCATATCCGCGGGCGCGATAATTGATAGATTTAATATACACTCTGCAAAGGTTAGCACACTGTAGCCACACTACGGAACCCATGGCCTCACACTCCCATTCGGGTGGACCAACGGCGTTCCGACAAAACCGATCTACTGCCATGACACTCTCCCGGCCACTCCGACACACTCCCAACTGGGCTAGTCCTGGGTGGCCCCGTGTCTACCAAAGACACAACGACCAACGTCGTGGCAAAACGTCCCTCACGGGGACCGGATCCATAATAACAACAATGGGCACACAAGGCTTATGTCCGCCTACCTGATCAGGGTAGCACGCGCCCATAACCTTCCCTAGTTGGAGGCACCGGCGAGAGGCATGACAATAGACCCAGTTAGGACCTTCCCATAAAGGTAAGCGTGGTTGCACTGGTCAGTTCGATATGGTGGCACCATGACTCATCCAACAGTTGTTCAAGTTCAATTTAATCCAGTTAAACTTGAATGCAAATATGATGAGCCATGATAAAATAACATGGTGCAAAGACAATGCAGGAGCATGATATCAACATAAGCATGAGGGTACAACATAATTATCCACCATATCAACAATGAACCCTATCCAACTGAGCATGGCATAATGAGGAGCATGAACATTACAAGTACAACACTACTCATAGCATATCATGACCATTATCAACAACCATACATAACATGGAAGAACTCATCAATAACATTACCGAGTAAACACTTAACCAATTAGTAGTAAAGGAACAATGCATATTAACAATACTCGGTAACCGACGTTAGTCATGCACTGAAGAACATGACCAACCCAACATGTACTGCTATCAAGCATAGCAATATGAAAGTAATACTAACAAGTAGTCCATGATAACAAGGTGCAAGAAACATAGCATGACTATAATCATCGATCCACAAGCATGACCGAAACTACGACAGTAGTAGCAAAACAAACTTATAGTTATTAAAGATTCAAGTTGAAAACCAATACTAATGCATGACTATCGTGCAAATGGTGGTTGTGGCTTGCCTGGGGTGGAAGAAGGCACCGGGGAGAAGTGCGGTGAAGCCGCGGAAAGAATTCCCGGAAACAGTTCTCTCTCGGAGGGGTTGTTTACGTGTAAGGGCAAAAAGGTCATTTTCACTGTGGGACCATCTAGTGAAAATGTTACCAAAAGATAGAGCTCGACGAGACGAAGAAGTGAGCTTTGGATTCACCTCAATCGGAGTCTCGAGCAAAAAGATATAAGCGTTTGAAATCCAGGGACCAATCTGTAAAATAAACTCTACAAACAGGCCCCTGGGCTGAAAAGAGAAAACGCATTCCAGACAATACGCTTTCAGAGCTGAGAAACGTATTTGCAGCCGAAGAAGAAAGGAAATACACTTACATCGCGCGAAAACGTACTTTCGGAAGTACGCTTCCACTTACCCTGTCAGCACAGGCGGGCCTGGGCACGTGGTCGTTGACGGGCGGGTCCCGCGGGGTGGGACCCGTCACTTATCCACATCGGCACCTGGGGTTAACGCGCTGAGGCTGCCATGCGGGGCCCGTGAGGAGAAGAGGGCCCACCTGGCCTCTGTCTTCTTCTCCCTCGCCCTGCTCCCGCACGAGACAGAGGAGGCAGGGACGGGCGCGTCACCGGTGATGGCCCGGCCGGCTCGGGCCATCTCCGGCCAAACGGAGGCCACCGACGGGCTCGGCTTGGCCTGCCGCCTCCATCCCCGCGCAGTGGAGACACCGGAGAGGAGCGGAGCGACCACGGTGAAGGAGAGAACAGAGGCGGCTCCGGTGGCCATTTCCATGGGGCGAGGTGCTCCGGCGACGGGCAGGCGAGATGAGAGCTTGGGAGGGTTCACCGGAGGGTGGAGGAGGCGTTGGTGGAGTCAGGGAGTTGAGGGGAGGCGCGGACGGCCGAAATCAAGGACGAGGCCGAGAGTGGATATGGCGGCCATGGGGGCATAGGGCAGCGAGGAGAGGCTCTGGAGCTTGAGGGAGACAACGGGGAGGTTGCTGGAGATGGTGTGAGGTTGATGAGGTGCTCGGGAGAGGCTCGGGTGGCCTTATATAGGCAGGGGGAGGAGGAGGCGAGCTGGCGTCTCCGCGGACGCGTGACCGACGCCGCGGACGCGTGTGCTCACGCATGAGCTCGGTGAAGGCATCGGGGAGGTGTAGACGATCTACAACGGTGCACAGGGAGGAGCAGAGCTCGGGGACAAGAGGAGGAAGAAGCCATGGCATGATTAATGCTCGGTCGGCCACAGTGCGTCCGTGGGCGCGCGGCGACGAGCGCCGACGGAAGAGCTGATGGAGGGGGAGAGGGCTCCAGGAGGACGGAGACGACACTGGATTGCTGTTGGACAGGCTCACAAGCGCGAAGGTGACGAGAGGGAGAGGGGCCGGAGCTAGAATCCATCTTGTACGCGACCAACGCCAGCAGAGCGTGCGCATTGCATGCCAAAGCTCGTGATCACCGCGTGCACTGGTGCACAAAGTGGCACACGGCCGGCCAAACAATGTCTGGGGGCTTGTTCTTCCTGGGGAGGTTGCAACTGCGGTGGTACTTTGGTTAAAAGTGACATGTTTAAATGGTAGTTAACACCTGAAGTTTACTGCAGTAAACTTGACCAAGCACTGCTGATCAAGAGGAAGGGGTTTGAAAGCAAAGGAGTTGTCTGGTAGGTTTAGGGTAAGAAGGAATTTTATCCTGATAACTTTGAGAGGATGACGATCAAGATTTAATGTAGTTGTTTAACAACCACGTAAACTAGTCCAGAAACTAGATTAGGATGATGCACTCCGATGAAGCATCCACTTGAGCTCAATTTTGGCAAGGCCTAATGATTTGGTCATAGTAAGATGCTGTAAAAATTTCATACCAAATGGATAAGCCAAAGTGGTACTTTCTTCACAAACATCTTCACTGACCAGAATCTTACAATAATTTTAGAGAAATATTGGCTAGGTAAAATGGTGCCCGATTTGGTGGAGAGAAGTCATTTGGGTAGGAGAACTATCTGGTAATTTATCAGGATTTTTTAAGCAATATAAATTATACTTGCTTCACAACCTGGAAATATTAACAGAATCAAAGATTTGGTCTTGTGCTCACATAGATGATTAGATGGGATTGAAATTTGTATTAGTGTGCTAATATGAGCACATGAAGGAGTGTGCGAAATTTCAACGCATTTCGATAATCGCAGCTAGTACTTCCTTCACAATGCCTTCTGTCTGACAGAAAGTTTGAAAAATTTCTGAGAAAGTTTGGCTAGGAAAATAAAGTTGAATTTTGGCACAGATCAATTATTTGGACAGGAAAAGATGTCCAAAAAGTTTGGGGTCAAATGGGCAAAGATAAATAGCACTTGCTTCACAATGTGCCATCTAGGACAGAATAGAAAATGAATTTATTAAGCATGATGAGAAATATGGACAATGAAATATTTTGCCATATTTGAGGAAGACATGACCCAAACAATTTATGAGAATTATTTGAGGATTTTTGGATGGGCAGAAATATAGGTTGCTTCACAACCTAGGGCAGATAGGGTTATTCCTTTTAATAGAAAAAGGAATTTTTCCTAGAGAAAGAAATTAGGGTTTGGTCATGGAGTGAAGTGACATGATCTTGGAAAGATTTTGAGAATGATGAGCTACTTGGGAGAGGAAATGAAGATGATTTCTCAGGTGACAAGGCCACAGAACCACTCCAAAAAGAAAACCAGAGCAAAAAAACCAATTAAATTAAAAGAAAAAGGAAAGGGACAAAATCCAGGCTGTTACAATTATAACCCACCGAGATTCAACATATTCCAGCAATCCACTGGTCAGATCATGGTTAAGTATGGAGAGTCTCCAGCCAACTCCTCGAGTAGTCTTAAGACTCGGGGGCTACGATGACATTACTTAACAAACATTGTGAGATTCAAGACCCCAGGTCATTGGAGGGAAGATAACCGGTCCCGGAGGCTACCGCCATATTTGTGAAAATTTAAAGGCCGTCAGAAACTTTCCGGCTTAAAAAGAAGGATTCTGGTTCAAAATCTGGTTCAAGGGAAATTTGTCTCCCACAAAGCTCTAAACTCTCAAATCTGTTTTAAAATTCCGGCTCAAGAAGAATTATCTCTTGCAAAGTTGAGTTCTCAGGAAAAATTAAAGGTTGCCAACGAGAGCTTGCTGCCATGATGCGCAGTTCAAACATGGGTATTCTGCCTTATTGTCTTATCTTATGGTCACTTGGGGGCTTCCTGGTCGTATTTGAATCATAGCTGTCGGTACCCTCTTGATCGGCACAATGCCAAAACTTATGGTCACTTGGGGGCTTCCTGATCGTATTCGAATCATAGTTGTCGGTACCCTCTTGATCGGCACAATGCCAAAACTTATGGTCACTTCGGGGCTTCCTGATCGTATTCGAATCATAGCTGTGAATATCCCTCTTGATCAGCTTAACGCCACACTTGTAAGCATGTCACTTGGGGGCTTCCTGTTCAAACATAGGCGTATTGGACCAAAGAGAACATAGCGTTACTACCCTCTTGACCATGTTTGTTCAAACATGGGCATATTCGACCAAAGAGAACAAACTCTGACTGGGTCATCCTACCTATAACTAGCTGCTTCAACTCCATCAGGTCATCCTGATTGACCCACCGAACTCTTAACGATCAGTCTTTACGACGTATTCGACCCAAGATCTGAGCTTGATTAAGGTTCAAACGGCGGCTTGTCATGCGAGAGCACGGTTTATGGATAGTCAGGATGAATCCAGGCTTCATAAACTGCCTTATTTGGAACTTGGATAAATTGGCCCATGATGTATGATGTTACTTTGACCCCGCGTACTCCTGATAAGTCTATAAAGCAAGATACGACTTTATCTGGGTTCAAATGTCGATTGGGTACTATGATCAGGCTCATGGAACGCACGAACAATCCAGTGGCTCCGGCTAGTTTCATTGAAGTATTCTGTTATCATACACATACATCATCATGCATTGCATCATATACATACATCATCATACATTGCATCATCATTACATCATCATAGCATGCATCATATGTGCATGGATATACTGGTTTATATTGCAGGAACCGGTTTTCAAACCAGATTATATTACTCAAATCTTTAATAGCCAACATGGCTGGATTTTTATCATGGTTATCAAAAACCAATACTATGATTGAGATTTTCAAAGTCGCTTTAGCGCAATGGCTATTATCTTATCAATGGATATGATTTCTTCTACAATGGAAGGAATAGTCCCGAGTCCCTGCAGGCTTACGACCCGGCACTTGCGGGCTACATTATTCAAGTTAAGCTTACATCAAATATGCAAGTCCCATGTCACCATGGCACTTGGGGGCTAATGCAAAGTCATTTTTTGCTCACCTTATTGAAGACCCGACTCATCATATTATAATGAGCCGGCCCTTGGGGGCTACCAATTGCTCCTGTCAACAATTCAAGGTACACAAGTCTTACATCCATTATATTGAAAGGTCCACTACTTAGTTGGAAGAGTACAAAGCTCTTAACCTTATGGACGTGGGTTCGAGCCCCATGCAGAGTATTACATCATATGATATTATTTTCAATGAAGTATATACAAAGTCCCAGCTCAGTATTATCTTACTAAGCCGGCCCTTGGGGGCTACACGTTGCTATTCAAATCTACATGATCATATCTACAAAGTCCCTGCTCATTATTGCTTAATGACCCGACCCTTGGGGGCTACATTGGTTGGAGTTTTTATGGGCATCAGGCAATTACAGGTCCCAGGTTGCTGCAGGCATGACAACCCAACACTTGGGGGCTACATATGTGGAATACTCAGTTTTGACCCGGCAACGGCAACAATCATGACTCAGTATCATCTGTTTATAACCCATAAATTTTGGTAATCATAAATTGGCAAGATCTACATTTTGAAGCCGGCTGAAGATCAGATAAGTATTTCAAGACCAATATTTTTAAGCATTGGGAGCTGAGTCAAATGAATTATTCTTCACATTTTTTCTCTGTGAGAAACCAACGTTAGCAAATTGATTATGAAGTTGGCTTATTGACCTGGATTTTCTAGAAGAAGGAAATAACAAGGTCTTAAGGATGTTCAGGTGCCGTCTTACAAGAATATTTAACCTGGAGCACAATCTGTTAAATTTGTTCTTGTGTTTTGTTTACAGGATCAGTTTAACATGGATAAATCCAAATTAAACTGGGGGCTAATGTCGGCAATATACCCCGTGGTATGACCCGACCAGAGATATGACACGGCTGGGACTTGGTGTTTCATTGGAGACCCAGCAGATGTTTAAGATGTTTAAGCCGACAGATGTTTAAGCCAGATGTTTAAGATGTTTAAGCTGGCAGATGTTTAAGATGTTTGAGCCAGTGGATGTTTAAGATGTTTAAGCCGCCAGATGTTAAGTCAGATGGTAAGTCAGATTGTAATAGAGTCGCCTAGGGTTAATAAGCCCAAAACATTAAGAAGCCCATGGAAAGAAGCCCGTGATGAGAAGTCAGAATAGTTTAAGTCTTAATCCGAGCTGGACTCTACATGTAACCCACCCCTTCAACTTATATAAGGAGTGGCAGGGCTCCCCAAGAGGGATAAGTTGAAGAATCGTTAAGTCTAGACACAACTAGGAGAGCCGGAGATTCGGTGACTCCCTCGTGATGATAATGAGACCTAGCCACAAACAACATGTAAGGTTGTTACTGGATGATGTTTCCCGGGGCCCGAAGCTGTCTAAACCCTTGTCTTGTGTGTTCATCCACCTCGCATCTCTCATACCGATCAATCTCTCTCAAGCTACCACATAGATGCGTTGGCGTCACGACTAAGTCCTCACACTAGGAAATCTGCCGTGACAATTCCACGACAACCAGGATATTGAAATCAAATTACCAGTTTAAAGCGTGTTTCCAGTCACCTTCACTACCAAAATTCACCACAAACATGTTCCTCACAACAATCTTGCATTTGGCTTCTCGATGAAGACCCTAAACCCTAGGCCTTGACTTGTCGAGTGCACGGGTGTTCATTAGTCTTGGAGTAAATGCTTTCCCAATCATAGACCGCTTCGCCACCCTAAGTTGCTCTTGCCCTGATTCCTTAAACACAAAACTTGCGGCCTCCTTCTCCGTTAGAACCAGACCGCCTAGGCACGCAGTTTGACCCGCCGCCTCTATCAACACATTGCCATCTGGAGGGGACTGCGACGAGTTCCTGCTCTGTGTGCCCATTGGCGTCTTCTTTGCTGTAGCCGCTGCCATCATTTGTGTTGTCGATCTCGGCGTCGCAGCTGCCTTAGGGGTAGCCACCGAGCTCTGCGACGCCATTTCCCCATTCTTCATTCTCTCTACAATGCACCTCCCCCAAGAGAGGGAGATGCACGCCGATCTGCACGCTAGGTGGTGCCGTTGCCCCTTCACACACCACGGAAGCCTCACCACCACCGTGAAAAAACTCTAATCCTAGATCTTGAGAACAATCTCCATGCGGTCGCCTCAATCGCCTCTCCGTGTTTTCCTCATGGGGTGGACCCACTACTACCTCTTGAGCATGCGTTGGTTTTCCCTTAAAGAGGAAAGGGTGATGCAGTAAAGTAGCGTAAGTATTTCCCTCGGTTTTTGAGAACCAAGGTATCAATCCAGTAGGAGACTACATGCAAGTCGCCTAGTACTTGCACAAACAAATAAGAACCTTGCAACCAACGCGATAAAGGAGTTGTCAATCCCTTCACGGCCACTTGCAAAAGTGAGATCTGATAAAGATAATAAGATAAATATTTTTGGTATTTTTGTAAAGATTGGAAAGTAAAGATTGCAAAATAGATAGTAAACTAGAATTGTAGCCTGGAAACTTATATGATGTAAAGTAGACTCAGGGGGCATAGGTTTCACTAGTGGCTTCTCTCAATATAGCATATATTACGGTGGGTGAACAAATTACTGTCGATCAATTGATAGAAAAGCACATATTTATGAGAATATCTGGGCATGATCATAAACATAGGCATCACGTCCGTGTCAAGTAGACTGAAACGATTCTGCATCTAATACTATTACTCCACACATCGACCGCTATCCAGCATGCATCTAGAGTATTAAGTTCATAAGAACAGAGTAACACATTAGGCAAGATGACATGATGTAGAGGGATAAACTCACTCAATATGATATAAACCCCATCTTGTTATCCTCGATGGCAACAATACAATACGTGCCTTGCTGCCCCTACTGTCACTGGGAAAGGATACCATAAGATTGAACCCAAAGCTAAGAACTTCTCCCATTGCAAGAAATATCAATCTAGTAGGCCAAACCAAACTGATAATTCGAAGAGACTTGCAAAGATATCAAATCATGCATATAAGAATTCAGAGAAGAATCAAATATTGTTCATAGATAATCTTGATCATAAACCCACAATTCATCGGATCTCGGCAAGCACACCGCAAAATAATATTACATGGAATAGATCTCCAAGAACATCAAGGAGAACTTTGTATTGAGAACCAAAGAGAGAGAAGAAGCCATCTAGCTAATAACTATAGACCCGAAGGTATGTGGTAAACTACTCACACATATTCGGAGAGCCTATGGTGTTGATGTAGAAGCCCTCCGTGATCGAATCCCCCTCCGGCAGATCACCGGAAAAGGTGGGATCTCACGGGTACAAAAGGTTGCGGCGGTGGAAAAGTCGTTTCATGGCTCCCCTAGATGTTTTCAGGGTATAAGAGTATATATAGGTGAAAGAAGTAGGTCGGTGGAGCTACGAGTGACGGTGTCCTGGACTAGGGGGTACTCACACGTCGTCTCCCGATCAGGTGGATCGGGCCGAGGACCCCCATGGCGGTTTACTCATGGGCCACTTCAGGCAGCCCATGTCGCATACAAGGAAGATTCCACAAGACTTGGTGATCAAGACATGGACTCCTCTCCAGCGGCGTATTCGACTAGGACTCTTGTTATCCTAGGCCTCTGGTACATTATATAAGTTGAGGCCAGGCTAGTCACTAGATGATTATGACATTATTCATTATACCCTCAGGTTTTAGACCACAACATATGATCTCGAGGTAGATCAACTCTATCCTTGATACTCCATCAATATAAACAAGAGCAAGACGTAGGGTTTTACCTCCATCAAGAGGGCCCAAACCTGGGTAAAACATCGTCTCATTCGTTCCTGTTACCATTGATCCAAGAATCCATAGCTCGGGACCTTGTACCCCGAGATCTGCCAGTTTTGACACCAACAATGGTGCTTTCATTGAGAGTTCCGCCATGAGATCGACAAAGGTGCAGATCAACTGCGACGTCGGCGTCTTTGTCGCTGGCTCGACTGGTCACCTTGGGTTGGCCAAGGACTATGCCCCGCCTCCAATCATCATGTTTCGACGAGGGCCTTCATCAAACATCAACTCCAATCTCTATCATGATCATGGAGGAATCATCCTTGGAGCTCGGGGGCTCAACGTCAACATTGCCCTCGGGCGACCGTGTTGTTCTTCCGGACAGCAAACTTGTATCCGCTGCCACCACCTCCTCGAGCATCGCTTTAACGATTCCTTCGGTGGAATTGTGCATAATGGAGTCTACAACAACCGTGTAAAATTTTGTTGCGTTCCGATGGAGCAATCTCCGCCGATCTCCGATATACCAGAGCCTTGTCGAGTCTGGATGTGAATCAGGACGAGTTTAGGGCGTGGTCTCCAAAGCCCAGCTCGGAGGTTATTTGGAAGATCCAACTATTTATCTGCTGTGGAATTTCCATATCTACCACCTCTCAAAATTTTAGCTCGATCCGACCGTTCAAACTCCGGGAACCTTCCGATTAGTGCATCACTTTTCGGATCTGTTTTCTGCACGAATACGAATCCGACCTGAGATCATCTCTATTCATGAACGAGATATTGGACAACCTTTTTGGAAGAATCTCTTTCTAGGGTACTGTGTTTTGTTTCCGAACACATGCCCATGAATTTTGCTCCTTTTCGGAGGTAATCTTCACCGTCATGCTGGTGACGAACCAGTCCGACAATATTGCTTCACGGCTGCCGACCTGCACTAGACATGTCGTCGCTTTGTTGAGCCGAGCTCAACTTCTTCGGATCATCATCTCGGCAAGCTGAACAAAGAGTTCGGAATCACAAAGGATAAATTATCACCAACATCGCCACCCTACGGATCACACGGAGCGGGCACACCGGCATCGCCGCATGGTCACTTCATCAAGCCGGCATTGACTGTGTCACAAGTTACGACCTGCATCGGCATGGCCGCACTGTTGCTTCTTCAAGCCGATGTCCCTCACGCCGAACTGTTTCAACACCTCGGCTGACACGGCAGCTGCAAAGTCTCCTTATCGACCCACTCCGTCACCTCGGCTGGACCGGGGGCTTCACCATATCTTCATCAAACCTACTCCGGTGACTTCGGCGTCACCAACCGACCTGCTTCGACTCATCGGCTGACATGGAGGCTTCGACACCTCGGCTGAATCGGGGACTTTGCTATTTCTTCATCAACATACTCCGGTGACCGGCGTCACCAGCCAATCAACTTCGTCACGTTAGCTGGACCAGGGGCTTTACCTCGGCGAGCCAACCTTTGCCAGCGTCGCCATGCCGTCGCTTTATCGCCCATCAGGCAATGGGTGTGCGGATCGTGTCCCAATTTTTGGAGTCACCTTTCTTCGAATTGCTACAAAAAATAAACCAGGTGCTATTAATCCTAGTATTTTTTGCTTGTTTGGATTTATTTTTCCCGAGGAATTATTACTCTGGTTTGTTCCATCATCTGTACACAGGTCTATCAAATGGTGGCCGCATTAACGACGGTCGCATGGTGGTTCGGCTTTGCCATGCCTTTACCGCATCACGCCGACGCCCTGCATCAACATTGACTTCGGCGCCAGGCCACATATCTTTAAATACATTATTTTGCGTAAATTAATTACGGGAGGATTTTTATATATTTATATTATTATTCTTGGACTAAACTATTTTACATGTGTAGGTAATTGACTTCGACAGCGTCACGCGATCACTTCGGCAAGCCGACGTCGTCGTCCCAATCGGCCTAAATCGGCTCACGTGATCACCTTGTTGGTCGAATTGCCATACCGACATGTTCGGTTGTCTCGGGACTTCGGCATCCCTGAGGGAGCTCTACCTCATCAAGTGTTTGGCACACAGGACATGCTTCTTTTATTACTCACTTTGCATAAATTATTAATCATGAATCCTTTTTAAAAAAAATATTATTATTATTACTATTATCTCCGGCTTGCACTATCTTCTGTGCACAAGTAAATAATCCGGATTGGGCAGTGTTGTCACCTCGGCGTATCGACATACCACGTCACCTCGGCTGGACGGGGGGCTTCATCATCACTTCATTAACCCACACTGGGTACTTCGGTGTCACACAGCCGGCCTGCATCGGCTGTGCTATGTCACCACTTTGGAGCATCGAGCTCTTTGCTTTGCCACCTCGAGACCGGCTTGGGAGCTGGGAGCTCATCCCGCTGTAAGCTCGGACCGCGTCATCAATATCGAGCACATTAGCCAACTAAGTCGCTTTCATGCTCAATAACTTTTAGTTTTCAATTTTGTTTGGTTCAAGCATTATACTTTTTTGCCAAAAAGTTGTTTGTGAAAAACTTCCTTGTCAAAACTTTGTTTGTGACACACAAATTCAAATACCCTGTTTACTTGGGGGCTTCCTTTATGAAGCTTTTCCTCTTGCATATGATTATACTTGTATGGCTTTGTTCCTTGTTCATGTATTACGCCACAATATGCACCATTTTGACTTAAGTGTTCCGCAAGCTGGGTTGCCTTGCTCCTGTGTTTACCCCTACGTTCCCGATTGTTCGGCTAGGGAGTAAAGGGAGCACCTCTGCGATTGTCACGATCGGGTCATCCGAGCTCAGACCTCAGACTGGGTGAAGCTGAAAGCTAGTGCTCTTATTGTTTTCAATCATGGTCGGCACACAACGGAACTCATGAGTACAAAAAATCTATTGCACAAGTCTCATAGTAACAATGAGCAACCGAAGAAAGGTATCGGCGGAGGTACTATTTTCTTCGAAGATGCTTCTTACACTTCGTCAGTAATATAGCATAATTTTCCCTGAGCGCGCTTTGTCTATTACAGCCTTATGACCTGATTGCCTGGTTATCCGAAACATCGTCGATACTCTCGACAGGTGGAGTACATAACACTTTTCGGCCCTTGACCGAAGAGGGAGAAGCCGACGTTCGATTAAGACGCATTTAAAGTTTGGGTGAACATAGATATGATATAAGTACTTCGGTACATACAATCATTATACATAAAATTCTTTTACCCAAGTCACTTGGGGGCTCTTAAATTAGTTTGAGTTGTTTTATAATAAGTGTTCTTCCTAGTCGTTGCAAAGTCTTTTTCTATCACTCCTTTTTTCGACGCGAGTGTGTGGTCAATAGCCGGGGAGCCTAATTTCTCTCTCAAACCCGCTAGAATTTAGTTTGCTAAATTGGCCTAATGAGAAGTACTCCGCCTTCGGGACAGGAGGTTGAAGCCGTAGGTAACCCGCTTTAAGTCTTGAGATAGGATGTGTCATGTTAAAGCACGATAGAAGCACATTTTTTTCTCTAAGGCCAATTTTCGGATTGGCACCGAACACTTGATCTAGTTCGGATGTCAAGTTTTTACTGAAGTTTTTGGTCTTCCAAGCCTTTGGCACTTTTAAACTATTTGTGTGTTTCCAGCATAAGTCTCGCAATGCAACACCGGACACCTTTAGAGATTCGGCAAAAACATTCTCGGATATTGCTACATATGCATCGGTTTCAAATTGTGTCTTCAGTCGATAGTTGGGTTGCCCGGCTCCCGTGCTTGCCTCCTATGTTCCGCTTTGTTTGGCTAGGTGTGCAAAGGGAGAACCACTGCGACTGTGCTTCTAGCTCGAATGGTTAAGCACCTTAGTGGAGAAAGCCAAAAACTGACTGTCACAATGCGCGTAAACTGGTCAGCGATCTGATGACGGTATCAAACTATAGATCGATATTGATTACCCCGTGTTAAATGATGGGCCATTCATAACATTGGCCGAAGTGATAATGGCTAGACTTCGGTCGGTCCCGAACACTAACCGGGGGCTCGTAGCTAGCTTCCCCAGTTTAAAGCTCCTATGATTAAGTGAAAGTTATAAAGCCCGCATATCTGGTTGCCTTGTTTCTGCTAACACAACCGCCTTCGGGCACCGAGACATCGTCTAAGGGTTGTCTTGTTATTGCGGAAACACCCTGCGTAGCATCTACAATGGGGTGGAAGCCGATGATGGGCCACTTTCAAGTGATAAACGGTCGCAATGGAGTCAAAATAAATATATCATCGGTGTTCGTATTTTACATATGAGAGCTACCTTCCGTAAGTTATAAAGCCATAAGTATGCATCAATTTGACTTAAGATTTTGGCCAAGCTGGGTTGCCTGGCTCCTGCGCTTACCCTATGTTCCCGATTGTTCGGCTAGGCGGTAAAGGGAGCACCTCTGTGATTGTTACTACCGGGTCATCCGAGTTAGTACCTCAGACTAGGTGAAGCCAAAAGCTAGCGATCTTAAAGGATATAATTGGTCGGCAACGACGGAAGTGAAAATTTAG
Source organism: Triticum urartu (assembly GCF_003073215.2). Classification (NCBI taxonomy): domain Eukaryota; kingdom Viridiplantae; phylum Streptophyta; class Magnoliopsida; order Poales; family Poaceae; genus Triticum; species Triticum urartu. The sequence goes on along the minus strand of NC_053025.1, from coordinate 103,385,870 downwards.
GTTCACTATGGACCACATAGTTCGGGAACTTTCCCCAAACTAAATCCTCAATATTTTCCTCCCACATTGATTGGAGGTGAGGTTTCATTATCATGATCAGCATGACAACTCAAAGAAAGGAACCGATAGCGGCACTATTTTCCTTGGACAATGTTTCTTACATTAAAAAGTAATATAACATATCTCTCCGCGTACCTTTGTTTATAAAACCATATGGCCGGATTGCCTTGTTTGTCATAAAACTTTGCCCTTGAAAAGGCTTTATAAAGTAGGACAAACACTCCCCGGCTTCTGGCCGAGGAGGTTGAAGCCGATGGTCGGTCAACAAAGTTTTGTACAATGCGGATGCGAGCATTAATGAGGTAATGTACTTGGATACATAGAATCATTACACATAATTTGTGATTTTACTCTGGATATTGATCCGTAATTCGGCCACTCGTGCCCTCATTAAGGCTCGGGGGCTACTGGGCTTCGGCTTATCATTCACAAATATTAAAGGGGCACATCGATCCCCTGATCTGGTGTTGCCACCCGACCAGTGTCTCGGGGGCTACTGCATTGCCTGTTCAATGTAGAAAATTCAAAGTGCTTAGTGTTTGGCTTGACCGAACTATAGGCAAACGTGTCTTCGAACAACAACAGGTACCATCTAGACCTATCTGGCATCAAGCTAATATATTACAGCAACTTCTCAAGACCCTCTCTCAAGGGCCCGTTCGCCAATCACTATTATCTCTAATATATTACACCGTGTTTCTATTCCTATGTATGCTGCCGAGCTAGGAGTTGATCCTCAGGCTGATTTCACGCATTGACCTGAGTCTCAGGGGCTACTAGGATCAGCCGTTTCATGTTTCCCTTCAGGGGCATCTCGGGTTTTAGACCGACACACACCTTGAGGGCTATTAGTTATACATATTGACCGCAAATTAATTTACATGCATCGGAAATAAAATCCGTAAACAATCATCCCAAGCCCGAAGTGGTGCATCACCTCGGAAGCAGTCCGGCATAATGCTCGGATGCAAGTGGCTGGCTCTATAGAGGGCATTTCCGGCATTAAGCTCGACTAACCTCCTTTAAACTTCTTCAAGCCAAGGTGATCTATGACACCTTGGATATAGTCTAGCGTTCGCGCTCGGCTGCAAAAGATACCCCGAATGCAGTCCGGCATTGGAGCTCGGATGCAAGAGGACACCGCCGCCCGGGAACAACTTCAAACGCGAGCTGGGCGTAAAAATAACAAGGCATTGATAAAAGCCGATAACTTAAAGGGGATCCTCGGATACCCGACATGTAAACTCTTTGAATTTATGTCGGCGATCCTCAAGATCGAAGAGAAGAAGATTTGTTGAACCAGTTTTCAAGACCAATGGCCGAAGATGAAGAACAGTTTGGAAGAATCGAGGAGCGTCCCCAACTTGAAGACCGGTTTAGGGGGCTACTGATGGTGTCCTGGACTAGGGGGTACTCACACGTCGTCTCCCAATCAGGTGGATCGGGCCGAGGACCCCCATGGCGGTTTACTCATGGGCCACTTCAGGCAGCCCATGTCGCATACAAGGAAGATTCCACAAGACTTGGTGATCAAGACATGGACTCCTCTCCACCGACGTATTCGGCTAGGACTCTTGTTATCCTAGGCCTCTGGTACATTATATAAGCTGAGGCCAGGCTAGTCGCTAGATGATTATGACATTATTCATTATACCCTCAGGTTTTAGACCACAACATATGATCTCAAGGTAGATCAACTCTGTACTTGATACTCCATCAATATAAACAACAGCAGGATGTAGGGTTTTACCTCCATCAAGAGGGCCTGAACCTGGGTAAAACATCGTCTCCTTCGTTCCTGTTACCATTGATCTGAGAATCCACAGCTCGGGACCCCCTACCCCGAGATCTGTCAGTTTTGACATCGACAATGAGGGGCACACGAGGGTGGGGGGCATGCCTGCCCCCCTGGGCGCGCCGCCCAACCTCGTGGCTGCCTCGTTGCTTCCTTGACCTCCACTCCAAGTCTCCTAGATTGTGTTTGTTCCGAAAAAGATCCTCGCAAAGGTTTCATTCCGTTTGGACTCCGTTTGATATTCCTTTTCTGTGAAACACTGAAATAGGCAAAAAACAGCAATTTGCACTGGGCCTTCGGTTAGTAGGTTAGACCCAAAAATAATATAAAAGTGCATATTAAAGCCCATTAAACATCCAAAACAGATAATATAATTGCATGGAACAATCAAAAATTATAGATACATTGGAGATGTATCACCCACTGAAAACGCTCATCTATCTCTAAAAATCAGGTGAGATTGAAAATCTTGTCACAACTGAGATGAACGAGTCCCTAATGGCACCTATGTCAGATGGCGAGATCGAGAATGTGCTCTTGCAAATGGGTCCGACGAAGGTGCTGGGGCCGGATGGGTTACCGGCTCTATTAATCTAGCTCTATTCTATCAACGACACTGGTCGTTGGTTCACGATGATGCTTGTCAGGCAATCAAGGATTTTTTTGAATGGCGTTGCGGCTCCCGATGCTATCAATGCAACCGTTATTGTCATGATCCCAAAGTGTAGCTCACCGGAGCTGCTCTCACAGTTCAGGTTTATCAATCTCTGGAATGTCCCCTACAAGATCGCGGCAAAGGTCCTAGCGAATTAAACTGAAAGTGTTTTCATACATATCCAACGTATCTATAATTTACGAAGTATTCATGCCATGTTTACAACAAATTTATATGATTTTGGTATGATTCGATTAGAACTAACCCGGACTGACGATATTTTCAGCAGAACTACCATGGTGTCGTTTTTTGTGTGCAGAAATGGAAGTTCCCGGAATGTGCTGAAAATTTACGGTGATTTTTATGGACCAAAAGAGACCCCCGAGGCATCAGAGTTGGGCCAGAAGAGTCCCGAGGCAACGGCAAGGTAGGGGGGTGTAGCCTACCCCCCGGCAGGTACGGTGCTCCTGCCTTGCCACTGCCTCGTGGACCCCCTTGACGTGAGACCGACGCCAATAATTCCTATAAATACCAAAACCCCCAGAAAGAAACCTATATCGGAAGTTCCGCCGCCGCAAGCCTTTGTTGCCACGAAAAATCAATCTAGGCCCTCTCCGGCACCCTGCCGGAGGGGGCCATCATCACCGGAGGCTATGGAGGAGGAAGCCGGAGGGGGCATCATCACCATGAAGGCCAAGGACCAGAGGGAGAACCTCTCCCCATCTACGGGGGAGGCCATGGAGGAGGAAGCACAAGGGGGAAACTCTCTCCCCCTCTCTATCGGCGTTGCTGGAGTGCCACCAGGGGAATCATCGATGTGCTGATCGTGTTAATCAAAATCACCATCTTCATCACCTTCCCCATCTCTTTTCGGCGGTCCACTCTCTCGCACCCCGCTGTAATCCCCTACTTGAACATGGTGCTTTATGCCACATATTATGATCCAATGATGTGTTGACATCCTATGATGTTTTGAGTAGATTTATTTTGTCCTTTGGGTTGATTGATGATCTAGATTGGTTTGAGTTGTATGTTTTATTTTCGTGCTGTCCTATGGTGCCTTTCGTGCTGCGCACACGTGAACGATTCCTGCTGTAGGGTGTTGCAATATGATACGTCCATTTTGCATCATGCTTTTATATCGATATTTATTGCATTATGGGCTGTTATTACACATTATGTCACAATACTTATGCCTATTCTCTCTTATTTTACAAGGTTTACATGAAGAGGGAGAATGCCGGCAGCTGGAATTCTAGGCTGGAAAAGGAGCAAATATTAGATACCTATTCTGCACAACTCCAAAAGTCCTGAAAATTCATGGGAGCATGTTTCAGAATATATATAAAATATTGGGCAAAGGAAGTAACAGAGGGGGGCCACCCACCATCCAGGAGGGTGGGGGCGCGCCCTACCCCCTGAGCGCGCCCCCTGCCTCATGGGCCCCCTGGCAGGCCTCGGGTGCCCATCTTCTGCTATATGAGGTCTTTCGCCCTGGAAAAAATCATAAGCAAGCTCACGGGACGAAACTCCGCCGCCACGAGGCGGAACCTTGGCGGAAACAATTTACAGCTCCGACAAAGTTGTTCTGCCAGGAAAACTTCCCTCCGGGAGGGGGAAATCATCACCATCATCATCACCATCGATCCTCTCATTGGGAGGGGGTCAATCTCCATCAACATCTTCACCAGCACCATCTCATCTCAAATCCTAGTTCATCTCTTGTATCCAATCTTTGTCTCAAAACCTCTAATTGGTACATGTGGGTTGCTAGTAGTGTTGATTACTCCTTGTAGTTGATGCTAGTTGGTTTATTTGGTGGAAGATCATATGTCCAGGTCCTTTATGCATATTAATACCCCTCTGATTATGAACATGAATATGATTCGTGAGTAGTTACGTTTGTTCCTGAGGACATGGGAGAAGTCTTGCTATAAGTAGTCATGTGAATTTGATATTCGTTCGATATTTTGATGAGATGTATGTTGTCTCTCCTCTAGTGGTGTCATGTGAACATCGACTACATGACACTTTACCATTGATTGGGCCTAGAGTAAGGCATTGGGAAGTAATAAGTAGATGATGGGTTGCTAGAGTGACAGAAGCTTAAACCCTAGTTTATGAGTCGCTTCGTAAGGGGCTGATTTGGATCCATATGTTCCATGCTATGGTTAGGTTTACTTTAATACTTCTTTTGTAGTTGCAGATGCTTGCAAGAGGGGTTAATCATAACTGGGATGATTGTCCAAGGAAGGGCAGTACCCAAGCACCGGTCCACCCACATATCAAATTATCAAAGTACCGAACGCGAATCATATGAACGTGATGAAAACTAGCTTGAAGATAATTCCCATGTGTCCTCGAGAGCGCTTTCCCTTATATAAGAGTTTGTCTAGGTTTGTCATTTTCTACAAAAAGGATTAGGACATCTTGCTTCACCTTATTTATATTTATTACTTGTTACCCGTTACATATTACCTTATCACAAAACTATCTGTTACCGATAATTTCAGTGCTTGCAGAGAATACGTTACTGAAAACTGCTTATCATTTCCTTCTGCTCCTCGTTGGGTTCGACACTCTTACTTATCAAAAGGACTACGATAGATCCCCTATACTTGTGGGTCATCACAATATGTTTATGATTCGCTTATAGTGGGTTGCTAGAGTGACAAAAGCTTAAACCCGAGTAAGGGGGTTGTTGCGTATGGGATAAAGGGGACTTGATACTTAAATGCTATGGTTAGGTTTTACCTTAATGATCTTTAGTAGTTGCGGATGCTTGCTAGAGTTCCAATCATAAGTGCATATGATCCAAGTAGAGAAAGTATGTTAGCTTATGCCTCTCCCTCATATGGAATTGCAATAATGATTACCGATCTTGTTAACAATTGCCTAGGATAATTCCGCACACCGATCCATCATTATTCCACACTCGCTATTTATAATATATAGTAATATATTCTAACTTTATGTTAACAGCCCCTATTTTTATATTTTAGTCCTCCGATATCATGCAAAGCTATTCTCTTTATACCCACAATGTAGTTTAATTTCTCGTTTCTAGATGGAAGCAAACGTTCAGTGTACGTAGAGTCGTATCAGTGGTAGATAGGACTTGAGAGAATATTGATCTTACCTTTAGCTCCTTGTGGTTTTGACACTCCATACTTATCACTTCCACCTTTGGAAATTGCTACGATGATTCCTTGCACTTGGGGATTATCAATCTCTTTTCTGGCGCCGTTGCCGAGGAGCAATAGAGTGGGGTTGATATTCTTGTGTATGCTTGTTTGCTTTCTTCACTAAGTAGATTTTCTTTTCCCTTTTGTTTTTGTTTTATTTAATCATTGGTGATACAAACAAAAAAAATTAAAATAATGAAAATACAAAAAATTCACTTGCCTCTTATGCCTAAAAAACATTTTCAAAAAGAGAAGTGGTTGGAAGGTTATTCATTAGAGAAGCGAGGGTCGACCTTGAAGACTTGTGCTCATGCTCATGGAAACAATGTAGAATTTTTCATGGAAGTTTCATGAAAATAATTATCCCCTTGTATATATCCATTTTATTATAAAAATAATGTGCCAAGGTTTGGCTTTAGAATGTTTAAATTGCTTGTTTGGTGTGTGCAGCAGAAAAAAAGAAACTTTTTCTGTAGTAATTGAATTTACATTTTTTACTGGAGCATGATAAAATCTTGAAATTTTTACACAGTAATTCTATCCATATTTTTTGTTTTTTCCTATTTTTTCATAATTTTTGGAGTTACATAAGTATACGAAATTTCAAGATTGCTACAGACTGTCCTGTTTTTAACAGATTCTGTTTTCTATGTGTTGTTCGCTTATTTTGATGAATCTATGGGTTGTATCGGGGGGTATGAACCATGGTGAAGTTGGAATATAGTAGGTATAATGCTAATAGGAAATTGGAATGAGTTTACAACAGTATCTAAAAGTAGTGATTTGCTTTATTATACTAATGGATCTCACAAGGCTTTTTGTTAAGTTTTATTATAGCGACCCGACCACAAACGATCAAATCTATGTGTATAAGGGTCATCCCTGGATCGGTAATACTGACACACACAGTACTTGAAGGATTTATAATAGAGTTCAATCACACACTTATTACATCGAATGTCCCAAAGAGAGTACTTATTACAATAATATGGCCGAAGGCCATCTAGGTAAGATAACAACGGAAGCTTCGAAGGTAAATGAGTCCATCAACTCCAACAACATAGCTGAGTGCACGACAACGACCTAGCACACCTTACTCTTTGTCTGAAAACTCTGCAGTATAATACGTTGTAGCATGTGTAGGTCAGCACATGGAATATGCTGGCAAGATAACACTATAGAGCAATGAACAAGTAACAGCTATGACTACATGCATATATGGCTGGTGGAGGCTCTATGGTTATCATTTTGTGAAAAGCTAGTTTTTCCCTACAACAAAGGAATATATTTTTATTTAACTACAAAGTTTGTTGAAAACATTGAGAATGGTAACCCCATCTCAATCCCAATTAATAATCATTCACCGAACAAGTTAATTAAGTAAAGTGATGAGATCAACATAGTAATTCAAGTACCAAATACTCAAGATGTCCATCACTTGGGACACGACTAACCATGATTATTTTATACACTCTGTAGAGGTTTGCGCACTTTTCCCCACAAGACTCGATCTCCTCTGTTGTATTTCTCGCACTGCATGATGTTTTAGAAATGGATGACCGAGACACAGTCTTTTCGAAGAGGTCCCCTTAACCGATAGATAGGCCGGTACACCTACAATCCCCTACATCTGCTAGCCCATCATGGAAAGGATTCCCACAACTTACTCGACTATGCCAGAGCCCATAATGGCTTGTGGCTGCACACGGAAGTTTCCAGCATGAATAACATAATGATCCCTTTGAGCCTGGGTGGCGAACCATAGGAAAAATCACACAGATACCCCAGGATTATCCTTTGGACAGCACTGGATTCCCCCAGGTGCCCACAAACCAATCCACCCAGATGTGTGTTAAAGTAGACACCTTAAGTAAACCCTTACTTCATAATAATACTCACAACTGTCATGAATCACTCAAACCAATCCACGTCTATGAGCATAGCATAGCAAAGTATAATAAGCGTAATGTAGTAACTCCCCAGGTTTGAATAAAAGGGCAATAGGTACTACCTCAACAACTACTTCCCAATACCCAGACAATTAAAAGATCCTACTCATGCAATGTTTGAGGATTGAGACTAATGCATAAAAACTGGGTAATAAGGGATATGTTCAAAGTGTTACTTGCCTTGTTGATGATCTGAAAACCCTAGTGACTCATAGTAGCACGCTACGCACTCCGGAAACTCTATCATGAACAAACAATAACATACATAAGAAATCAAGCATAAGATGCAAGCGTAAAACTCAAATGAAAATATCCAAATTGAAATTTCAACTGAAGAGCTTCGATTTGCAAAAAGAATCAACCAAATCAGAGCAACGAAACTCAAACTATGATCAAAAGAAGTTCGAATTCAAATCTGCTTGCAACCAAATTTTCATTTGTCAAAACCATGTTCAAGTTGGTTAGCTGGAAAGAGGGGAACAAGACGAGGATTTTGGCGTTGGTTTCACTGGATTTGGACAAGCGAGCAAAAAATTGGGAGGGTTTGAAGATCAGGGACTGATCTATGAGAGAAGTATTCACGGATAGGTCCCTAGCCAAAATAAGATAAAAAGAAAAACCTATCGAACGAACGTTCGCTAACAGAACCAAACGAACGAACGTGTTCGTTTAAACAAGCTAAACAGTAAACTTTCGCTAACTAGCGAACCCTAAAAACAATCTAAACCGGCGAACCGAAAAGAAAACTGGCAAAACCCTAAAAACGATCTATGTTTTATACCTAAAATCGGTAGGCGGCGGCAGTTTCCGGCGAACGGCGAGGTGGCGCGGCTCCGGCGAACGGTGGCTCGGGCGACGGCGGCGCGACTGCGGGGCAGGGCGGCGCGACGGTGGGCGGTGGGTGGGGGCGCTAGGCGGCGGTTGCAGCACCAGCGGCGGGTGGCGGTGCGGGTTGTGGCGGCGATGGCGGCTGCGGGACAAGGTGAGGGAGGAGGCGGCAGGGTGGGGCAGTATTTAAAGGGCGAGGGGGGCGGCGGTGCCTTGGGGAGGAGGGCAAGGCGGCGGGGGCGGTGCGTGTCCCGGTCGGACACGGCGTTCGCGGCAGCTGCCGTGCGGCGGCGGGAAACTGCCTCGCGGTCGGGGGCGACGCGGGCGAGGAGCTGGGCCGCGGCCTGCTAGGGCGGAAAGAAGATTTTTTTAAATAAAATTCCGCACGAAGAAAATCCTAGTAAAATATAAAAAAACTGTAAAAAAAATACTAGAAACAATTTCACGGTCTAAACCTAATATTTAGAACAAGGTGAACATTTTTTTGGCCTAAAAATGCATATTTTTCTAATTCAAATAAAATAGCAAATAAAATTTTAATTTGATTTTAAATTTTCTTCTCCAATATTCCTTTCTTTTGAAGAAGTCATATTATCTTCTCTTTTTATTTTTAATGTTGGAAAAAATTGGAGAGAAAAAATATATAAAAATCAATTTAATCCTCTTTTCAAAATTGAGAAAATTCAAATATGAAAATTTATGAAATCCCTAACCCTCTCCTTTGGTCCTTGAGTTGCTTAAGATTTCTAGGATCACAACCAAATATGCAAATAAAATATGATGTATATGATGACCTATGTATAACATCCAAATTGAAAATTGGGATGTTACAAACCTACCCCCTTAAGATGAATCTCGCCCTCGAGATTCGGGTTGGCTAGAAAATAGGTGTGGGTGGTCTTTCCGTAGGTCTTCTTCTCTTTCCCAGGTGGCTTGATCCTCGGTATGGTGGCTCCACTGAACTTTGCAAAACTTGATAACCTTGTTGCGTGTAACTCGGCTAGCAAACTCGAGAATCCTAACGGGTTTCTCCTCATAGGTCAGATCACTCTCCAACTGAATTGCTTCCAGGGGCACTGTATCTCTTAGAGGAATATCGGCCATCTCATCATGGCACTTCTTCAACTGGGAAACATTCATGAACTCCTGACAATCCTTCGGGTAACTCCAACTTGTAGGAAACTTCTCCCATACGTTCCAGAACTCGGTATGGTCCTACAAATCTCGGGGCTAACTTCCCCTTAACTCCAAATCGTTTAACTCCTCGCAGTGGTGATACACGAAGATATGCTCGATCTCCAATTTCATAGACTACCTCCTTGCATTTAGTATCGGCATAACTCTTCTGCCTGGACTGAGCTACCTTCAGTCTATCTCGAATCAACTTAACCTTCTCTTCAGACTCTTTGATCAAATATGGTCCAAACAACTGACGGTCTCCAACTTCATCCCACATTAATGGTGTCCTGCATCTTCTTCCATACAAAGCTTCAAAAGGGACCATCTTCAAACTAGCCTTGATAACTGTTGTTGTATGAGGACTCTGCGTAGGGCAAATTATTGTCCCAACTAGATCCATAATCAAGCGCACAAGCTCTCAACATGTCCTCCAGAATCTGATTGACTCTCTCTGTCTGTCCATCGGTCTGTGGATGAAAGGCTGTACTGAACTCTAGCCTAGTACCCAAAGTCTGGTGCAACTGATTCCAAAACTTCAAGGTAAACTGTGTCCCTCTATCTGATACGATGGTCCTCAGAACTCCATGCAGACATATGATCCTGGTCATATATATCTTGGCCAACTTCGCGCTTGTATAGGTGGTTTTCACTGGGATAAAGTGAGCCACTTTGGTCAAGCGATCAACTACAACCCAGATTGAGTCATATCCCGATCGGGTCCTGGGTAATCCGGTGATGAAATCCATGCCAAGTTTATCCCACTTCCATTCGGGTATCGGCATAGGATGTAATAATCTGGCTTGCTTCTGATGTTCTGCCTTCACTCTCTGACATACATCACATACTGATACATACTCGGCAATATCCTTCTTCATACCTCTCCACCAGAAATGTTCCTTCAAATCCAAATACATCTTGGTGTTTCCGGGCTGAATCGAGTATGGTGAGTCATGGGCCTCCTGAAGTATTAACTTCCTTATTTCCACATTATTGGGCACATAAACACGATCCTCAAACCATAAAGTTTCGTGCTCATCCTCACGAAAACCCTTGGCTTTGCCGTTGCTCATTTTCTCCTTTATCTCAGCAATTTCCTTATCATCCTTCTATGCTTCTCGAATCTTTCCCAACAATGTAGACTGAATCTCCATTGTCGCAACAAAACCTCTTGGAACTATCTCCAAACAAAGTTCCTTGAGATCTTCAACTAATTCCTACGATAATCCTCCGCTTACGAGGGTATTGGCATAACTCTTGCGGCTCAAAGCGTCTGCTACGACATTGGCCTTTCCTGGAAGATAATGCAACTTCATATCGTAATCCTTTATTAGCTCCAACCATCTCCTCTGCTTGAGATTCAACTCCTTCTGCATGAAAATGTACTTCAAACTCTTGTGATCCGTGTACACATCACAACGGTTTCCAATCATAAAATGTCTCCAGGTCTTGAGCGCATGAACTACGGCTGCTAATTCCAAATCATGCGTGGCATAGTTCAACTGATGAGGTCGAAGCTCTCATGAGGCATATGATACAACTCTTCCGTCTTGCATAAGTACACCTCCAAGTCCCAAGAGGGAAGCGTCGCAATACACATGGAAATCCTTGTGTATATCCGGAAGAATCAACACTGGGGCTGTAAACAAACGTTTCTTGAACTCTTGAAAACTGGCCTCACAATCCTCGGTCCATTTGAACTTGGTGTCCTTATTCAAGAATTTAGTCATGGGTTTCACAATTTTGGAAAAATTCTCAATAAATCTCCGATAATATCCTGTGAGTCCCAGAAAACTGTGGATCTCTCCAACTGAGGTGGGTGCCAACCACTCAGTGACAGACTGAACCTTCGTAGGGTCTACGGCTATACCTTCTCCTAATATAACATGTCCAAGAAATCCAACTTCCTTCAACCAAAACTCACACTTGCTGAACTTGGCATATAGTTGATGTTCCCTGAGCTTCTCGAGAACTAAGCGTAAGTGTTCCTTGTGTTCCTCTTCATTCCTCGAGTACACCAAAATATCATCAATGAACACCACAACAAATTTATCCAAAAACTCCATGAACACCTTGTTCATCATACTAATAAAATAGGCAGGGGCATTAGTCAATCCAAATGACATGACCGTGTACTCATATAGCCCATACCTTGTGGTAAAAGATGTCCTAGGTATATCCTGTTCTCGGATCTTCAACTGGTGGTATCTTGATCGAAGTCGATCTTGGGGAATACTTTAGCTCCTTGCAACTAGTCAAATAGATCATTCATCATCGGTAGTGGGTACTTATTCTTGATTGTCACTTCATTCAAAGCCCGATAATGAACAACCATTCTCAAAGATCCATCCTTCTTCTCAACTAAGAGCACTGGGGCTCCCCACGGCGATGAACTGGGTCGGATATAACCTTTCTCCAATAACTCCTTAATTTGCTTCTTAATTTCCTCCAGATCATTTGCGGGCATCCAATACGGTCTTTTCGATATTGGTTCGGTGCCTAGCAACAGCTCTATCAAAAACTCTATGTCTCAATCTGGCGGCATGCCTGGTAGTTCCTCTGGAAATACATCCGGGTAATCCTTCACAACATGCACTTCTTCCTGAACAACTCCTGAGAGAGAATTCACTTGGGTCCTCCTTGGCGCATGCCTAGACATGTACTTGATCCTCTTTCCCCCCGGGGTGGTGAGTAGAATTGACTTACTGGCACAATCGATATTTCCTCCATACATGGATAGCTAATCCATGCCTAATATCACATCAAATCCTTTTGACTCCAAAATTATTAGGTCTGAGGGGAAAACATGACTACCTATGGTCAATGGCATCTGAAAACATCCACTGCTTGCCATATACACCGCTCCAGGTTAGCTTACTAACATAGGTGTCAACTTTGGTGGGCAACTTATACTTATCCACAAATCCCCTTGATATGTATGAATGCGATGCACCAGTATCAAAAAGAACTATTGCAGTGAATGACCTAATCAAAAACTTACCTGTAACTGCATCTGGCTATTCTTCAACCTCCTCCACACTAACATGGTTCACTTGTCCTCTGGTGAAAGGGTTGGGCTTCTTCCCAGAGTTTCCATTGCCATTCTTCAACTCTGAGCAGTCATTGGCGTAGTGCCCAGTCTTCCCACACTTGTAGCAGGTGACATGACTCAGGTCCTTCTTAGTGGGTGTTGCTGGGTTGGGATGGTTCTGGCTGCTTCTTCCTCCATTCCCATTCCCATTCTTATGGCCACTGTGGTTATGTGTGCTTCCTCCATTATGAGTATGGCCTCCATGATTATGGGTGTATCCTCCAGAGTTAGGGGGTAAAGCGAGGCTTCTGCTGAGCTCCAGAATTGTACTTCCCCTGTCCATACTTCCGTTTGCGGCTCTCTATCTGCTATTGTTTGCTTTCAATCATAAGGGCCCTATCTACCAACTCCTGGTAGTTAGTGAATTTTGCCACCATCAACTGCATACTCATCTCATCGTTCAGCCCTTCCATAAACTTCCTGCTTCGTGACATCTGTGGCCACATCATCTGGGGCATAGTGAGCTAACTTACTAAACTCATCCACGTGCTGCCCCATCGTACGATTTACCTAGCGTAAGTTGCGAAACTCACACTTCTTCATGTTCATTGCTCCAGTTGAGACATGGTATGTGTAGAAAGCTTGCTGAAACTGATCCCATGTGACATTGGCTATGGGAAAAGTGGTTGTGTAATTCTCCCACCATGAGGCTGCGGGTCTATCCAATTGATGTGCGGCAAAATGCACCTTCTCAGCATCTGTGCAACCTACGGTGGTCAGCTCCCTTCTAATCCCGCGGAGCCAGTCATCAGCAACAATCAGCTCGGTGCTACTGAAAAACACCGACGGATTCAACCTAAAAAACGGGCTAAGTTGTCAACTGGAGGTGGTGGCGATGGGTTGTTATTGTTGTTGTTGTTGCCTTGGTTCTGGACTAGTAGCTGCATCAAGGCATTCTGTTGTTGGATCAACTGGGTGAGCTCTGGTGGAAAGACAAATCCGGGGTCACGTCTCGGAGGCATCTCATAGGTTTAGAGGGGAGAAATTAGAATAGAGTGAGGTCCAAGGAGAAAAATCACTACCCATATGCACATGAGACAAACACATTCATATCACACCACTCAATTCAAACAACGGCATACAATCGATCTAGCTACCATTACAAAATACTCAGACTACTACTATATACATGGGGGAATACTACTGATAATATGGTGGTCGACTAGAAATTTTGATCGGAAGAAGACTCCATGATATCTGCTCCAGCTTCGTCTTCATAGTCATCATCACTGTCACGGTCAGAGTCGGTGTCGTCAAAGATGATGTAGTCTTCGGGATGGTCGTCACCTCCTGGCGCAGGGCCTCCCATGAATATTCCTAGCTTCTTCTTCAGGTCTTCATTCTTCTCCAATAGTACTGCAATTTCCTCTTCATATCCATCACGTGTAGACTTGAGTTCCTCTTCTAGCTCCATGTTCCTGGTCATCACCTTCTTCAGGTCTATCATGCTGGTGCACATATGGTTCTCCTAACGACGAATGTGTTGAACTACTGGATGTAGGCTGCAACGGACTTGTCCCTCCTGGTGCAAATCATCTCCCATTGCTCATCTCGGTGTCCACATATCTGGTAGATGGTGTCCTTTAGATCCTTGTGGTAAACTTCGCCAATGCGTCCCATGGCTATGTGAGCTGCCATGCTCTTTTCTAGACTCCAGGTTGGTACATCAAAGGAAACTCTATGGGCTCGGTAACTGGCGTAAATGTCCTTCCTAAAACATGTACTCATATTGTCCAGCGTTCTTCTTCAGGTAGAGTGGCGGTGTAGGTCCCGGTGAAGGTTGGTATTCCGATGTTCAGGTATCTAGTGGCTTCCTTCAAGTGTCGTCCAAAAGGAGTGTCTTCATCCGGTTGAGCAAACTTCTTCCTTGGGTCCACCATCTATAGAGTGGAAAATGGAGAAGAGTCAAAAATGAGTAGAGAAGAGTGCCCTATGGCTCATCTTAGTGGTTGCGTCCTACAGTCAGTGTGTGCTCTGATACCATCTTGTACCAATCTGACCTCAAACGGTCAAATCTCTATGTATAAGTGTCATCCCTGGATCGGTAATGCTGACACACATAGTACTTGAAGGAATTATAACAGAGTTCAATCACACACTTATTACATCGAATGTCTCAAAGAGAGTATGTATTACAATAATATGGCTGAAGGCCATCTAAGTAAGATAACGGCGGAAGCTTCGAAGGTAAATAAGTCCATCAACTCCAACGGCATAGCTAAGTGCAGGACAACGACCTAGCACACCTTACTCTTCATCTGAAAACTCTGCAACATAATACGTTGCACCCTGTGTAGGTCAGCACATGGAATATGCTGGCAACATAACACTATAGAGCAATGAACAAGTAGCATCTATAACTACATGCATATATGGCTGGTGGAGGCTCTATGGTTATCATTTTGCGAAAAGCCAATTTTTTCCTACAACAAAGGAATATATTTTTATTTAACTACAAAGTTTGTTGAAAACATTGAGAATGGTAACCCCATCTCAATCCCAATTAATAATCATTAACCCAACAAGTTAATTAAGTAAAGTGATGAGATCAGCATAGTAATTCAAGTACCAGATACTCAAGATGTCCATAACCGTGGACACGGCTAACCATGATTAGTTTATACACTCTGTAGAGGTTTGCGCACTTTTCCCCACAAGACTCGATCTCCTCTGTTGTATTTCTCACACTGCATGATGTTTTAGAAATGGATGACCGAGACACAGTCTTTCCGAAGAGGTCCCCTTAACCGATAGATAGGCCGGTACACCTACAATCCCCTACATCTGCTAGCCCATCATGGAAAGGATTCCCACAACTTACTCGACTATGCCAGAGCCCATAATGGCTTGTGGCTGCACACGGAAGTTTCCAGCATGACTAACATAATGATCCCTTTGAGCCTGGGTGGCGAACCATAGGAAAAATCACACGGATACCCCGGGATTCTCCTTTGGACAGCACTGGATTTCCCCAGGTGCCCACAAACAAATCCACCCAGATGTGTGTTAAAGTAGCCACCTTACGTAAACCCTTAGTTCATAATAATACTCACAACTGTCATGAATCACTCAAACCAATCCACGTCTATGAGCCTAGCATAGCAAAGTATAATAAGCGTAACATATTAAATCCCCAGGTTTGAATAAGAGGGCAATAGGTACTACCTCAACAACTACTTCCCAATACCCACATGTTAAAAGATCCTACTCATGAAATGTTTGAAGATTGAGACTGATGCATAAAATCTGGGTAATAAAGGATATGATCAAAGTGTTACTTGCCTTGCTAACGATCTGAAAACCCTAGTGACTCATAGTAGCACGCTTCGCACTCCGGAAACTCTATCGTGAACAGACAATAACATACATAAGAAATCAAGCATAAGATGCAAGGGAAAAACTCAAATGAAAAGATCCAAACTGAAAGTTCAACTGAAGAGCTTCGATTTGCAAAAAGAATCAACCAAATCGGAGCAACGAAACTCAAACTATGATCAAAAGAAGTTCGAATTCAAATATGCTTGAAACCAAATTTTAATTCGTCAAAGCCATGTTCAAATTGGTTAGCTGGAAAGAGGGGAACAAGAATAAGATTTTGGTGTTGGTTTCACTGGATTTGGACAAGTGAGCAAAAGGTTGCGAGGGTTTGAAGATCAGGGATTGATCCGTGAGAAAAGTATTCGCGGATAGGTTCCGGGCCAAAAACAAAATTAAAAGAAAAACCTATCGAACAAACGTTCTCTAACAGAACCAAATGAATGAACATTTTCGTTTAAATGAGCTAAACAGTAATCGTTCGCTAACTAGCGAACCCTAAAAAACTGATCTAAACCAACGAACCGAAAAGAAAACCGGCAAAACCCTAAAAAACCGATCTAGGTTTTATACCTAAAACCGACGGAAAAACTGGCATGCGGTGGCGGTTTCCGGCGACCGGCGAGGCGACGCGGCTCCAGCGGACGGCGGCTTGAGCGGGGCGGCGCGGCTGTGGGGCAGGGCAGCGTAGCGAGGGGCAGTGGTCGGCGGCGCGGGGCGGTGCTAGGCAGCGGCGGCAGTAGCGGCGACGGGCGGCGGTTCAGTCTGCGGAGGCTGCGGGACGAGGTGAGGGAGGAGGCGGCGGGGTGGGGTGGTATTTAAAGGGCGAGGGGGCGACGGTGCCTTGGGGAGGAGGGCAAGGTGGCGGGGGCGGCGCGTGTCCCGGTCGGACACGGCGTCGGCGGCGGCTACCGTGCGGCGGCGGGAAACCGCCTCACGGTCGGGGGCCACGCGGCCGAGGAGTTGGGCCGCGGCCTGCTCGGCTGGGCCATCGGCCTAGTCGGGCGGGAAGAAGATTTTTTAAAAATAAAATTCCGCCCGAAGAAAATCCTAATAAAATATAAAAAAATTCTAATAAAATACCAGAAACAATTTTCACCTCTAAACTTAATATTTAGAACAAGGTGAACATTTTTCTGGCCTAAAATGCAAATTTCAAAATTGCATATTTTTATAATTCAAATAAAATAACAAATAAAATTTTAATTTGATTTTAAATTTTCTTCTCCAATTTTCCTTTCTTTTGAAGAAGTCATATTATCTTCTCTCTTTTATTTTTAATATTGGAAAAAATTGGAGAGAAAAAAAATATAAAAATCAATTTGATCCTCTTTTCAAATTTCAGAAAATTCAAATATAAAAATTTATGAAATCCCCAACTCTCTCCTTGGGTCCTTGAGCTGCTTAAGATTTCTAGGATCACAACCAAATATGCAAATAAAATATGATATGCATATGATGACCTATGTATAACATCCAAATTGAAAATTGGGATGTTACATTTGTGTGGATGAAGTGTTCGAAGATTGAGGAGTTATAGATATGGGAAGAATAAGGAGACGCAAGAGTTCAAGCTTGGGGATGCCCAAGGCACCCCATCTTTTTTCTTCAAGAATTATAGGTATACCTCGGTTTTTGTTTTGCTCACATGATATGTGTCTTTTGTGTTTATTTCTCTTTTCTTTTCCTATGTGATCCATGCTAGTATGAGGTAGTCCTTCATTGATTTATAGAATGCTTCATGCACTTCACTTAAATCTTTTGAGTATGGTTTTATAGAATGCTCTTTGTGCTTCACTTAAATCTTTTGAGTATGGCTTTATAGAATGCTTTGTGTGCTTCCACTACTGCAGGATGCTCCTAACGCGACACTACGATCAGAGACCCTTTGACGAAACTATGTGCGATGCATTAATCACAAACGGGGATGTAAAAAACCCGTCAAAAAAGGTGCAAAACGTTTGCGATGGTGGAGCCATCAAACACGGTTCAGATTTCAGTTGCGTGTGCGATTCAGGGCACACGGTTAACCCGTTCGAACTGTTTGCGATGACACAGAACAACAGAAATGGGCAGCCATATCAATGTGTGTGCGATATACAGCATACAGTTCGCTCCGATGAACTGTTTGCTATTAGGGAGTGCAAGAGAAACAGTTAGCCAGATCAAGGTGTGTGTGATATAGGCATACGATTCACTCGGACGAACTGTTTTTGATTACGAACACAACAGAAACGGTTCAACTTAACAAGATATGTGTGATACGTGGCAAACAGCCGACTCAGATGAACTGTTTGCGATGAGAAAGTACAACACAGACGGTTAATACAGTTAGTTCGTGTTCGATTCTGTGTGTACAAAAAAACTTTGAAAAATGCAAACTAGTTGCTTGCGGTGGCTAGGAGTATCGCACATGATGCGTCTGCGAGTACTCGTGTGCGATGATTAGTAAGTTACACATATGTTTGCTTATGTTAAAACTTGTGAGATAAATAACACGTGGCACCGGATACGGTATTCGGGTTGTGTGTGTGCTCCACTTAGTCTTCCCGCGCTCCAGCGAATGCTTCCCGCACTCCAGCGAATGCTTCCCGCCCTCCACATGCGTGAATTGTAAAATCCATGCCTCTTCCCTCACCTGTTTCCCGCCACCAGCTAACGGCTTGCTGCATACAACCCAGGCGGCAATGCACCGCCACGACACTCTGCACGGATCTAGTCCTCACACATCTACCATAGTTATTCGAAGCATGCCAGACAACGACCAAAGCTTCGACGTCGACGCCTACCTGCGTTACATCTTCGGCGACGAGAACGAGCTGGAGCACGTGGGGGAGCAAGAGCTTCATCGGCCAGTGCAGGCAGCATGGCCCATCGGCAGCGATATCGGCGTGATAGTCCTTGGGAGCACAATCGACATATTGCAGGTCACAAAACCCTCACCCCCACCTGCTAACCCCGTCCCCAGTCGCACCTGCACTCCTCTCCGACTTTGCATGTCACCGCGGTATTGGGGGTTTCTCATCGAGAACCAGGTAACTATGAAATATTTGCTCATCTCTTATCCCAATCCGTCTGCCCCTTTTAATCCACTGATACGTCCCCAACGTATCTATAATTTTTGATTGTTCCATGCTAGTATATTACCCGTTTTGGATGTTTATGGGCTTTATTGTACACTTTTATATTATTTTTGGGACTAACCTATTAACCGGAGGCCTAGCCCAAAATGCTGTTTTATTGCCTATTTCAGTGTTTCGAACAAAAGGAATATCAAATGGAGTCCAAACGGAATGAAACCTTCGGGAGAGTTATTTTTGGAACGGAAGCAACCCAGGAGACTTGTAGTAGACGTCAGGGAAGCTTCGAGGAAGCCACGAGGCAGGGAGGCGTGCCCTACCCCCTAGGCGCGCCCCCACCCTTGTGGGCCCCTCATGGCTCCCCTGATCGACTTCTTTCACCTATGACCGACTTCTTTTGCCTATGTATGTCCATACCCTAAAAACATCGGGGACCACAATAGATCGGGAGTTCCGCCACCGCAAGCCTCTGTAGCCACCAAAAACCAATCAGGACCCTGTTTCGGCACCCTGCCGGAGGGGGGATCCCTCACCGGTGGCCATCTTCATCATCCTGATGCTCTCCATGACAAGGAGGGAGTAGTTCACCCTCGGGGCTGAGGGTATGTACCAGTAGCTATGTGTTTGATCTCTCTCTCTCTCTCGTGTTCTTGAGTTGGCACGATCTTGATATATCGTGAGCTTTGCTATTATAGTTGGATCTTATGATGTTTCTCCCCCTCTACTCTCTTGTAATGGATTGAGTTTTCCCTTTGAAGTTATCTTATCGGATTGAGTCTTTAAGGATTTGAGAACACTTGATGTATGTCTTGCATGTGCTTATCTGTGGTGACAATGGGATATCACGTGATCCACTTGATGTATGTTTTGGTGATCAACTTGCGAGTTCCATGACCTCGTGAACTTATGCATAGGGTTTGGCACACGTTTTTGTCTTGACTCTCTGGTAGAAACTTTGGGGCACTCTTTGAAGTTCTTTGTGTTGGTTGAATAGATGAATCGGAGATTCTGTGATGCATATCGTATAATCATACCCACGGATACTTGAGGTGACATTGGAGTATCTAGGTGACATTAGGGTTTTGGTTGATTTGTATCTTAAGGTGTTATTCTAGTACAAACTCCATGATAGATCGAACGGAAAGAATACCTTCATGTTATTTTAGTACGGACTCTTGAATAGATCAATCAGAAAGGATAACTTTGAGGTGGTTTTGTACCCTACCATAATCTCTTCGTTTGTTCTCCGCTATTAGTGACTTTGGAGTGACTCTTTGTTGCATGTTGAGGGATAGTTATATGATCCAATTATGTTATTATTGTTGAGAGAACTTGCACTAGTGAAAGTATGAACCCTAGGCCTTGTTTCCTAGCATTGCAATGCCATTTACGCTCACTTTTATCATTAGTTACCTTGCTGTTTTTATATTTTCAGATTACAAATACTCATATCTATCATCCATATTGCACTTGTATCACCATCTCTTCGCCGAACTAGTGCACCTATACAATTTACCATTGTATTGGGTGTGTTGGGGACACAAGAGACTCTTTGTTATTTGGTTGTAGGGTTGTTAGAGAGAGACCATCTTCAACCTACGCCTCCCACGGGTTGATAAACCTTAGGTCATTGCTACCTCTTGAGCACTGCGTTGGATTTCCTTGAAGAGGAAAGGATGATGTAGCAAAGTAGCGTAAGTATTTCCCTCAGTTTTGAGAACCAAGGTATCAATCCAGTAGGAGGTTGCGCGCCAGTCCCTCGTACCTACACAAAACAAATAACTCCTCGCAACCAACACGATAAGGGGTTGTCAATCCCTTCACGGTCACTTACGAGAGTGAGATCTGATAGATATGATAAGATAATATTTTTTGGTATTTTTATGATAAAGATGCAAAGTAAAATAAAAGCAAAGTAAAAAGCAAACGAAATAACTAAGTATTGGAAGATTAATATGATGAAGATAGACCCGGGGGCCATAGGTTTCACTAGTGGCTTCTCTTAAGAGCATAAGTATTTTACGGTGGGTGAACGAATTACTGTTGAGCAATTGACAGAATTTAGCATAGTTATGAGAATATCTAGGTATGACCATGTATATAGGCATCACGTCCGAGACAAGTAGACCAACTCCTGACTGCATCTACTACTATTACTCCACTCATCGACCGCTATCCAGCAAGCATCTAGAGTATTAAGTTCATGAAAACAGAGTAACGCCTTAAGCAAGATGACATGATGTAGAGGGATAAATTCATGCAATATGATAAAAACCCCATCTTGTTATACTCGATGGCAACAATACAATATGCGCCTTTCTGCCCCTACTGTCACTGGGAAAGGACACCGCAAGATTGAACCCAAAGCTAAGCACTTCTCCCATTGCAAGAAAGATCAATCTAGTAGGCCAAACCAAACTGATAATTCAAGAGACTTGCAAAGATAACCAATCATACATAAAAGAATTCATAGAAGATTCAAATATTGTTCATAGATAATCTTGATCATAAATCCACAATTCATCGATCTCAAGAAACACACCGCAAAAAGAAGATTACATCGAGTAGATCTCCACAAGAGAGGGGGAGACCATTGTATTGAGATCCAAAAAGAGAGAAGAAGCCATCTAGATAATAACTATGGACCCGAACGTCTGAGGTAAACTACTCACACTTCATCGGAGGGCTATGGTGTTGATGTAGAAACCCTCCGTGATGGATGCCCCCTCCGGCGGAGCTCCAGAACAGGCCCCAAGATGGGATCTCATGGATACAAAAAGTTACGGTGGTGGAATTAGGGTTTAGGCTCCGTATCTGATCGTTTGGGGGTACGTAGGTATATAGGAGGAAGGAGTACGTCAGTGGAGCAATAGGGGCCCCACAAGGGTGGAGGGCGCTCCTGGGGGGTAGGCGCGCCCCCTACCTCGTGGACTCCTCCTTTATTTCTTGACGTAGGGTCCAAGTCTTCTGGATCATGTTCGGTGAGAAAATCACATTCCTGAAGGTTTCATTCCGTTTGGACTCCGTTTGATATTCCTTTTCTTCAAAACCCTGAAATAGGCAAAAACAGCAATTCTGGGCTGGGCCTCCGGTTAATAGGTTAGTCCCAAAAATAATATAAAAGTGGATAATAAAGCCCAATAATGTCCAAAACAGTAGATAATATAGCATGAAGCAATCAAAAATTATAGATACGTTGGAGACGTATCAAACATCCCCAAGCTTAATTCATGCTCGCCCTCGAGTAGGTAAATGATAAAAACAGAATTTTTGATGCGGAGTGCTACTTGGCATAATTTTAATGTAATTCTTCTTAATTGTGGTATGAATATTCAGATCCGAAAGATTCAAGATAAAAGTTCACATTGACATAAAAATAATAATACTTCAAGCATACTAACTAAGCAATTATGTCTTCTCAAAATAACATGGCCAAAGAAAGTTGATCCCTACAAAAATCATATAGTTTAGTCATGCTCCATTTTCGTCACACAAGAATGCTCTCATCATGCACAACCCCGATGACAAGCCAAGCAATTGTTTCATACTTTAGTAATCTCAAACCTATAAACTTTCACGCAATATATGAGCGCGAGCCATGGACATAGCACTATGGGTGGAATAGAATATGATGATGGGGGGTATGTGGATAAGAAAAAAAGGAGAAAGTCTGACATCAACGAGGCTAATCAATGGGCTATGGAGATGCCCATCGATTGATGTTAATGCAAGGAGTAGGGATTGCCATGCAACGGATGCACTAGAGCTATAAATGTATGAAAGATCAACAAAAGAAACTAAGTGGGTGTGCATCCAACTTGCTTGCTCACGAAGACCTAGGGCACTTAAGGAGGCCCATTGTGGGAATATGCAAGCCAAGTTCTATAATGAAAAATTCCCACTAGTATATGAAAGTGAAAAAACAAGAGACTCTCTATCATGAAGATTATGGTGCTACTTTGAAGCACAAGTGTGGCAAAGGATAGTAGCATTGTCCTTCTCTCTTTTTTTTCTCTTTTTTTGGGCCTTCTCTTCTTTTTTATGGCCTTTCTCTCTTTTTTTATTTTTTAATTCCTCACTTGGGACAATGCTCTAGAGAATGATGATCGTCACACTTCTATTTATTTACAACTCAATGATTACAACTCGATGCTAGAACAAAAGATGACTCTATATGAATGCCTCCGGCGGTGTACAGGGATATGCAATGAACCAAGAGTGACATGTATGAAAGAATTATGAATGGTGGCTTTGCCAAAAATACTATGTCAACTACATGATCATGCCAAGCAATATGACAATGATGAATGTGTCATGATAAATGGAATAGTGGAAAGTTGCATGGCAATATATCTCGGAATGGCTATGGAAATGCCATAATAGGTAGGTATGGTGGCTGTTTTGAGGAAGATATAAGGAGGTTTATGTGTGAAAGAGCGTATCATATCACGGGGTTTGGATGCACCGGTGAAGTTTGCACCAACTCTCAATGTGAGAAAGGGCAATGCACGGTACCGAAGAGGCTAGCAATGATGGAAGGGTGAGAGTGCATATAATCCATGGACTCAACATTAGTCATAAAGAACTCACATACTTTTTGCAAAAATCTACAAGTCATCAAAAACCAAGCACTACGCGCACGCTCCTAGGGGGATAGATTGGTAGGAAAATACCATCGCTCGTCCCCGACCGCCACTCATAAGGAGGACAATCAAACAACACCTCATGTTTCAAATTTGTTACATAACGTTTACCATACATGCATGCTACGGGACTTGCAAACTTCAACACAAGCATTTCTCAAATTCACAACTACTCAACTAGCACGACTTTGATATTATTACCTCCATATCTCAAAACAATCATCAAGTATCAAACTTCTCTTAGTATTCAAAACACTCATGAGATTTTTTTTACTAATCTTGAATACCTAGCATATTAGGATTATTTAAGCAAATTACCATGCTACTTAAGACTCTCAAAATAATCTAAGTGAAGCATGAGAGATCGATAGTTTCTATAAAACAAATCCACCACCGTGCTCTAAAAGATATAAATGAAGTACTAGAGCAAAACTATATAACTCAAAATATATAAGTGAAGCACATAGAATATTCTAACAAATTCCAAATCATGTATGGCTCTCTCAAAAGGTATGTACAGCAAGTATGATTGTGGTAAAGTAAAAAGCAAAGACTCAAATCATACAATACGCTCCAAGGAAAACACATATCATGTGGTGAATAAAAATATAGCTCCAAGTAAAGTTACCGATAGAAGTAGACGAAAGAGGGAATGCCTTCCGGGGCATCCCCAAGCTTTGGCTTTTAGGTGTCCTTAGATTATCTTGGGGGTGCCATGGGCAACCCCAAGCTTAGGCTCTTGCCACTCCTTGTTCCATAATCCATCAAATCTTTACCCAAAACTTGAAAACTTCACAACACAAAACTTAAAGTAGAAAATCTCGTGAGCTCCGTTAGCGAAAGAAAACAAAAGACCACTTCAAGGTACTGTAGTGAACTCATTGTTTATTTATATTGGTGTTAAACCTACTGTATTCCAATTTCTCTATGGTTTATAAACTATTTTGCTAGCCATAGATTCATCAAAATAAGCAAACAACACACAAAAAACAGAATCTGTCAAAAACAGAACAGTCTGTAGTAATCTGTAACTAGCGCAAGATCTGGAACACCAAAAATTCTAAAATAAATTGCTGGACTATTAATCATATGCAAAAAGAATTAACTAAATAGCACTTTCCAAATAAAAATGGTAGCAGTTCTCGTGAGCGCTGAAGTTTCTGTTTTTTACAGCAAGATATCAAGACTTTCCCCAAGTCTTCCCAATGGTTCTACTTGGCACAAACATTAAACACAAAAAACACAACCAAAACAAAGTCTAGGTAAATTATTTATTACTAAACAGGAGCAAAAAGCAAGGAATAAAAATAAAATTGGGTTGCCTCCCAACAAGCGCTATCGTTTAACGCCCCTAGCTAGGCATAAAAAGCAAGGATAGATCTAGGTATTGCCATCTTTGGTAGGCAATCCATAAGTGGCTCTCATAATAGATTCATAAGGTAATTTAATTTCCTTTCTAGGAAAGTGTTCCATGCCTTTCCTTAACGGAAATTGGAATCTAATATTTCCTTCCTTCATATCAATAATTGCACCAATCGTTCTAAGGAAAGGTCTACCAAGGATAATAGGACATGAAGGATTGCAATCTATGTTAAGAACAATAAAATCTATGGGCACATAATTCCTATTTGCGACAATAAGAACATCATTGATTCTTCCCATTAGTTTCTTAATAGTGGAATCCGCAAGGTGCAAGTTTAAAGAACAATCATCAAAATCACGGAAACCTAACAAATCACACAAAGTCTTTAGAATTGTGGAAACACTAGCACCCAAATCACATAAAGCATAGAACTCATGATCTTTAATCTTAGTTTTAATAGTTGGTTCCCACTCATCATAAAGTTTTCTAGGGATAGAAACTTCCAACTCAAGTTTTTCTTCATAAGATTGCATTACGGCATCAACGATATGTTTAGTAAACGCTTTATTTTGACTATAAGCATGAGGAGAATTTAGCACGGATTGCAACAAGGAAATACAATCAATCAAAGAGCAATTTTCATAATTAAATTCCTTGAAATCCAAAATAGTGGGTTTAGCAACATCTAGGGTTTTAATTTCTTCAATCCCGCTTTCATCAAATTTAGCATCAAGATCTAAAAACTCCGAATTTTTGGAACGCCTTATAGGTAAAGGTGGATCATATTCAGTCCCATCATTATCAAGATTCATATTGAAAAACATATATTTAATAGGGGACACATCAATAACTTTTAGATCTTCATCTTTATTTTCATAGGAGCTAGAAGAACACGCTCTTATAAAGGCATCTTTCTTAGCGCGCATCCTAGCGGTTCTTTCTTTGCACTCATTAATTGAAATTCTCATGGCTTTGAGAGACTCATTGATATCATGCTTAGGAGGAATAGATCTAAGTTTCAAAGAATCAACATCAAGAGAAATTCTATCAACGTTCCTAGCCAACTCATCAATCTTAAGCAATTTTTCTTCAATCAAAGCATTGAAATTCTTTTGCGAAGTAATAAATTCTTTAATATTAGATTCAAAATCAGAGGGCATCTTATTCTAATTTCCATAAGAATTTTTGTAGGAATTACCATAATTATTAGAGGGATTACTAGGGTAAGGCCTAGGATTAAAATTTCCTCTATATGCGTTGTTACCAAAATTGTTCCTACCAACAAAATTCACATCCATAGATTCATTATTATTCTCAATCAAAGTAGACAAGGGCATATCATTAGGATCAGAAGAAACACTTTTACTAGCAAATAGTTTCATAAGTTCATCCATCTTTCCACTCAAAACATTAATTTCTTCTATCGCATGCACCTTTTTATTAGTAGATCTTTCAGTATGCCATTGAGAATAATTAACCATAATATTATCTAGGAGTTTAGTAGCTTCTCCTAAAGTGATTTCCATAAAAGCGCCTCCCGCGGCCGAACCTAAAAGATTTCTAGACGCAAAATTCAATCCGGCATAAATTTTTTGTATAATCATGCACAAATTCAAACCATGAGTAGGGCAATTACGTATCATTAATTTCATCCTCTCCCAAGCTTGTGCAACATGTTAATGATCAAGTTGCTTAAAATTCATAATATCGTTTCTAAGGGAGATGATCTTAGCGGGAGGAAAATACTTAGAGATAAAAGCATCTCTGCACTTGTTCCAAGAACCAATACTATTTTTAGGCAAAGACGGAAACGAAGCTTTAGCACAATCTCTAAGCCAAAAAGGAAATAGTTTCAACTTAACAATATCGTTGTCCACATCTTTCTTATTTTGCATATCACACAAATCAACGAAGCTATTTAGATGGGTAAAGGCATCTTCACTAGGAAGGCCGGAAAATGGATCTTTCATGACTAGATTCAGCATAGCGGCATTAATTTCACAAGATTCAGCATCAGTAAGAGGAGCAATCGGAGTGCTAATAAAATCATTGTTGTTGGTATTGGTAAAGTCACACAATTTAGTGTTATCTTGAGCCATCGTGACAAGCAAGCAATCCAACACACAAGCAAACAAAAAGTAAGCGGGCAAAAAGAGGCAAATAGAGAAAGAGAGGGAGGATAGAGAGAGAGGGCGAATAAAACGGCAAGGGTGAAGTGGGGGAGAGGAAAACGAGAGGAAAATGGCAAATAATGTAATGCGGGAGATAAGGGTTGTGATGGGTACTTGGTATGTTGACTTTTGCGTAGACTCCCCAACAACGGCGCCAGAAATGGCTCGTTGTTGGGAGTCAAATCTCGACTTGCGCGAACCTCCCCGGCAACCGCGCCAGAAATCTTCTTGCTACCTCTTGAGCACTGCGTTGGATATCCTTGAAGAGGAAAGGATGATGCAGCAAATTAGCATAAGTATTTCCCTCAGTTTTTGAGAACCAATGTATCAATCCAGTAGGAGGCTGCGTGCGAGTCCCTCGTACCTGCACAAAACAAATAACTCCTCGCAACCAACACGATAAGGGGTTGTCAATCCCTTCAGGCCACTTACAAGAGTGAGATCTGATAGATATGATAAGATAATTTTTTTTGGTATTTTTATGATGAAGATGCAAAGTAAAATAAAAGCAAAGTAAAAAGCAAAGGAAATAACTAAGTATTGGAAGATTAATATGATGAAGATAGACCCGGGGGCCATAGGTTTCACTAGTGGCTTCTCTCAAACACATAAGTATTTTACGGTGGGTGAACGAATTACTGTTGAGCAATTGACAGAATTTAGCAAAGTTATGAGAATATCTAGGTTTGATCATGTATTTAGGCATCACGTCCGAGACAAATAGACCGATTACTGCCTGCATCTACTACTATTACTCCACTCATCGACCACTATCCAGCATGCATCTAGAGTATTAAGTTCATGGAAACAGAGTAATGCCTTAAACAAGATGACATGATGTAGAGGGATAAATTCATGCAATATGATAAAAAAACCATCTTGTTATCCTCGATGGCAACAATACGATACATGCCTTGCTGCCCCTACTATCACTGGGAAAGGACACCGCAAGATTGAACCCAAAGCTAAGCACTTCTCCCATTGCAAGAAAGATCAATCTAGTAGGCCAAACCAAACTGATAATTCGAAGAGACTTGCAAAGATAACCAATCATACATAAAAGAATTCAGAGAAGATTCAAATATTGTTCATAGATAATCTTGAGAAGCTTCACCTTGGTGTAGGCCTGCCTGCAGATGAGATGTGGGATTGAACTATGGTTATGTTCAGAAGTATCCTAGCTATGTAGCATCTTAATTATAACTATGCTTGAGTATGCTTAATATTGGTTGAACTATGCTTGAGTACGCTTATTATCTATGCATGAGTATGCGTATATCTATGTTTATTTATGTCTAGATGTGGGATGAGTATGCAATCAATTTGGTTGATGGCATTTTATGCTTCTCTTAGACCAACATATGATTGCCCACATCACACACAGCATATTAGCGCGAATTGTTTGTGTAACTTCTAGTATTCCCACAAAATTATATACAAGCAACCATTTGCCCACAATACGCACAACTACATGTGGAGATTTAGCAAAAAAATTGAACACGTATAGTGCATATTAGGGTGAATGTTTTTAGTGTGGCAAAAATTGTAGGTGAACCAAATGTGGACACACCCTAAAACTTGGTGATTTTCCGAGATTGTAACCACGTGCAATGACTTTCATTGTGCCGCGACACCTGTGTTCTGATTGGAAAGAATGCATCCCCATGGATCGCACATCTGCACCGTAGGATGTACATGGATCGAACAACAATCCATATCACCCTCACACTAGAGTGATGTTAATCACACATGGTTGGGTCTTCCGCTGTTGCCTCGAAAATGTATTCTGGGACATAAAACCCTCACCACCCAGTTCAAAAAGGAAAAAAGAAAACCCTCACCACCCCGCATGTCACAAAACCCTCACCCCCACCTGCCAACCCCCGTCCCCAGTCGCACCTGCACTCCTCTCCGACTTTGCATGTCACCGCGGTATCGGGGGTTTTCTCATCGAGAACCAGGTAACTATGAAATATTTTCTCATCTCTTATCCCAATCCGTCTGCCCCTTTTAATCCACTAATACGTCTCCAACGTATCTATAATTTTTGATTGTTCCATGCTAGTATATGACCCATTTTGGATGTTTATGGGCTTTATTATAGACTTCTGTATTATTTTTGGGACTAACCTATTAACCAGAGGCCCAGCCCAAAATGTTGTTTTATTGCCTATTTTAGTGTTTCGAAGAAAAGGAATATCAAATGGAGCCCAAACGGAATGAAACCTTTGGGAGAGTTATTTTTGGAACGGAAGCAACCCAGGAGACTTGTAGTAGACGTCAGGGAAGCTTCAAGGAAGCCACGAGGCAGGGAGGCATGCCCTACCCCCTGGGCGCACCCCCACCCTCGTGGCTCCCCGGACCGACTTCTTTCGCCTATGACCGACTTCTTTCGCCTATATATGTCCATATACCCTAAAAACATCGGGGACCACAATAGATCGGGAGTTCCGCCGCTGCAAGCCTCTGTAGCCACCAAAAACCAATCGGGTCCCTGTTTCGGCACCCTGCCGGAGGGGGGATCCCTCACCAGTGGCCATCTTCATCATCCCGATGCTCTCCATGACGAGGAGGGAGTAGTTCACCCTCGGGGCTGAGGGTATGTACTAGTAGCTATGTGTTTGATCTCTCTCTCTCTCGTGTTCTTGAGTTGGCACGATCTTGATGTATCGCGAGCTTTGCTATTATAGTTGGATCTTATGATGTTTCTCCCCCTCTACTCTCTTGTAATGGATTGAGTTTTCCCTTTGAAGTTATCTTATCGGATTGAGTCTTTAAGGATTTGAGAACAATTGATGTATGTCTTGCATGTGCTTATCTGTGGTGACAATGGGATATCATGTGATCCACTTGATGTATGTTTTGGTGATCAACATGCGAGTTCCATGACCTTGTGAACTTATGCATAGGGTTTGGCACACGTTTTCGTCTTGACTCTCTGGTAGAAACTTTGGGGCACTCTTTGAAGTTCTTTGTGTTGGTTGAATAGATGAATCGGAGATTCTGTGATGCATATCGTATAATCATACCCACGGATACTTGAGGTGACATTGGAGTATCTAGGTGACATTAGGGTTTTGGTTGATTTGTATCTTAAGGTGTTATTCTAGTACAAACTCCATGATAGATCGAACGGAAAGAATAGCTTCATGTTATTTTAGTACGGACTCTTGAATAGATCGATCAGAAAGGATAACTTTGAGGTGGTTTTGTACCCTACCATAATCTCTTCGTTTTTTCTCCGCTATTAGTGACTTTGGAGTGACTCTTTGTTCCATGTTGAGGGATAGTTATATGATCCAATTATGTTATTATTGTTGAGAGAACTTGCACTAGTGAAAGTATGAACCCTAGGCCTTCTTTCCTAGCATTGCAATACCGTTTACGCTCACTTTTATCATTAGTTACCTTGCTGTTTTTATATTTTCAGATTACAAATACGCATATCTATCATCCATATTGCACTTGTATCACCATCTCTTCGCCGAACTAGTGCACCTATACAATTTACCATTGTATTGGGTGTGTTGGGGACACAAGAGACTCTTTGTTATTTGGTTTCAGGGTTGTTTGAGAGAGACCATGTTCAACCTATGCCTCCCATAGATTGATAAACCTTAGGTCATTGCTACCTCTTGAGCACTGCGTTGGATTTCCTTGAAGAGGAAAGGATGATGCAGCAAAGTAGCGTAAGTATTTCCCTCAGTTTTTGAGAACCAAGGTATCAATCCAGTAGGAGGCTGCGTGCGAGTCCCTCATACCTGCACATAACAAATAACTCCTCACAACCAACGCGATAAGGGGTTGTCAATCCCTTCACGGTCACTTACGAGAGTGAGAGCTGATAGATATGATAAGATAATATATTTTTGGTATTTTTATGATAAAGATGCAAAGTAAAATAAAAGCGAAGTAAAAAGCAAAGGAAATAACTAAGTATGGGAAGATTAATATGATGAAGATAGACCTGGGGGCCATAGGTTTCACTAGTGGCTTCTCTCAAGAGCATAAGTATTTTATGGTGGGTGAACAAATTACTATTGAGAAATTGACAGAATTTAGCATTGTTATGAGAATATCTAGGTATGATCATGTATATAGGCATCACGTCCGAGACAAGTAGACCGACTCCTGACTGCATCTACTACTGTTACTCCACTCATCGACCACTATCCAGCATGCATCTAGAGTATTAAGTTCATGAAAACAGAGTAACGCCTTAAGCAAGATGACATGATGTAGAGGGATAAATTCATGCAATATGATAAAAACCCCATCTTGTTATACTCGATGGCAACAATACAATACGTGCCTTGCTGCCCCTGCTGTCACTGGGAAAGGACACCGCAAGATTGAACACAAAGCTAAGCACTTCTCCCATTGCAAGAAAGATCAATCTAGTAGGCCAAACCAAATTGATAATTCGAAGAGACTTGCAAAGATAACCAATCATACATAAAAGAATTCAGAGAAGATTCAAATATTGTTCATAGATAATCTTGATCATAAACCCACAATGCATCGGTCTCAACAAACACACCGCAAAAAGAAGATTACATCGAATAGATCTCCATAAGAGAGGGGGAGAACATTGTATTGAGATCCAAAAAGAGAGAAGAAGCCATCTAGCTACTAAGTATGGACCCGAAGGTCTAAGGTAAACTACTCAGACTTCATCAGAGGGCTATGGTGTTGATGTAGAAGCCCTCCATGATGGATGCCCCCTCAGGCGGAGCTCCGGAACAGGCCCCAAGATGGGATCTCGTGGATACAGAAAGTTACGGCGGTGGAATTAGGGTTTTGGCTCCGTATCTGATCGTATGGGGGTATGTAGGTATATATAGGAGGAAGGAGTACGTCGGTGGAGCAACAGGGTGCCCACGAGGGTGGAGGGCGTGCCTGGGGGGTAGGCGCACCCCCTACCTCGTGGCCTCCTCCTTTATTTCTTGACGTAGGGTCCAAGTCTCCTGGATCATGTTCGGTGAGAAAATCACGTTCCCGAAGGTTTCATTCCGTTTGGACTCCATTTGATATTCCTTTTCTTCGAAACCCTAAAATAGGCAAAAAAATAGCAATTCTGGGCTGGGCCTCCAGTTAATAGGTTAGTCCCAAAAATAATATAAAAGTGGATAATTGTAACACTGCGACTATATCTCCCACGTGTCGAGGCACGACTTAGAGGCATAATCGCATTGAAGGCATATGTCGCAAGTTAGGCAATCTTCACAACATCCCATGTAATATAAATAATAAAGGGGAGAAAACATAGTTGGCTTACACTCGCCACGTCAATCAAGTACATAAATAACATTACATCATCCAAACATTCATGGCCCGACTACGGCGCCAAAATAAAAGATAACCCAACATGCGACACGGTCCCAATCACCCCCAACTGGGCACCACTACTGATCATCGGGAAAGGAAACATAGTAACGTTGAGAGTCTTCGTCGAACTCCCACTTGAGCTCATACGCGTCTCCTGAAGCGGAATCATCAGGCCCTGCATCTGGTGTAATAGTAATCTGTGAGCCACAGGGACTCAGCAATCTCGCACCCTCGCGATCAAGACTATTTAAGCTTATAGGTAAGGCAAGGTAAATATGTGGAGCTGCAGCAAGTGACTAGCAAATATGGTGGCTAACTTATTCGCAACAGAGAGCGAGAAGAGGAGGCAAAGCACGAGCGAGAAACTAGAGAGCAACCTGCGCAAACATTACTCCAACACTGTGTCCACTTCCCGGACTCCGCCGAGAAGAGGCCATCACGGTAACACACTCAATTGATTCATTTTAATTAAGTTAAGGTTCAAGTTATCTACAACCGGACATTAACAAATTCCCATCTGCCCATAACCGCGGGCACGGCTTTCGAAAGTTCAAATCCCTGCACGGGAGTCCCAACTTAGCCCATGACAAGCTCTCATGGTCAACGAAGGAATAGACCTCCTCCCAAGACGCTCCGATCAGACTCGGTATCTCGGTTACTCAAGACACTTCGATAGGTTAAAACAAGACCAGCAACACCGCCCGAATGTGCCGACAAATCCCGATAGGAGCTGCACATATCTCTTTCTCAGGGCACACTCAGATTGTCTTAGGTACGGGTAGGCCAGCCCAGAGTTACCCCTGGTGGCCACCGGCAGCTGACAGGTGGACCAACACTCAGAGGAGCACTGGCCCGGGGGGTTAAAATAATGATGACCCTTGAGTCTGCAGAACCCAAGGGAAAGAAAAGGCTAGGTGGCAAATGGTAAAACCAAGGTTGGGCATTGCTGGAAAAGCTTTAATCAAGGCGAAATATCAAGGGGTTCCCATTATAACCCAACCGCGTAAGGAACGCAAAATCCGGGAACATAACACCGATATGACGGAAACTAGGGCGGCAAGAGTGGAACAAAACACTAGGAGAGAGGCCGAGCCTTCCACCCTTTACCAAGTATATAGATGCATTAAGATAGCAAGATAACATAATGATATCCCAACAAGTAAATAATTGTTCCAACAAGGAACGCCTTCAATCTTCACCTGCAACTAGCAACGCTATAAGAGGGACTGAGCAAAGCGGTAACATAGCCAATCAACGGTTTGCTAGGACATGGTGGGTTAGAGGTTTGACATGGCAATTTGGGAGGCTTTCAAGCAAATGGTAGGCATCGTAGCATTGGCATAGCAAAATAGCGAGCAAACTAGCATAGCAAAGATAGTAGTGATTTCGAGGGTATGATCATCTTGCCTGCACAGTTGTCAGAGTTGACTGGATCCTTGAAAGCAAACTCAACGGGCTCCTCGTTAGTGAACTCGTCTCCCTGCTCTACCCAAACAAGACAAACAAGCAACAAGGACACAATCAACCACGTGCAAGAACCAAACAAGACGATGCGATGATGATATGCTATGCGGGATGCGATGCGGGTTGCAAAATGCAAGATATGACAGGAAAGCATGAACCTGGCCTCAACTTGGAAAACCAAGTGTGCCACTGGAAAGATGAGATGAAATCGCTTGAAAACAATATAAAGAATGCCGGAATCGGAGTTACGGTTTGGAAATGGCAAGCGATTCAAAAATGACACCGGTCTGCGATTTACAGCAAGTAGCCATCTAAATGCAATGAGATGAACATGCTACAACACCCAAACATGACATAAAAATACATGGCAGGGATGCATACAAGATTCTTAACAAAAGTCTAGCACTAAGCTACGGCCAATTCATCCATTAACAGGTTCAAACAAGCATGGCAAAAAGGCCTATGACAAACAGATCTCAGACTTAGTGAAATCAACACTTGTCTGGAATTTCAGATCAGGTAGCCCTCTTCGGAGCAGCAAAACTACATGCTACAGGATCTGAACATGGCAAAGTAAAGCATGGCATGGAGCTACTCAAAGAGCTTAACAAAAGTCCCTTAGTAACCTTGAGCCAAAAGGGATCAGAAAATACAATTGCAAGCATGTGAACATAGCAAAAACATAATCAGTTTTCATACTTAGTGAAAACTGGAGCAAGCTGAAATATAACTCAAGTAGGCATGTTTACGAGCTCGATGCACTCACTACGGTGCAAGTCATGGCAAGACAAGCATACAACCATCAAGAAGGCACAAAATTCAATCTATACATGGCAAGAACAATAGCATAGCATGCACAGATCAACTACAACATCATCGGCAAAATTGCAAACAAGTTGACAATCTGCCCAAATTCACAAAGTAGCAAAAGTAGAGCTCGATTGACTCAAGCTAGGGTGCTCCATAATTTCAAACAAAGACATGGATGAATAGAGCACTACGATATTAACAAAACATCCTTACTGATCATCCTCAAAAGAGGCACGGATCACTAGGAAACAACATGAACATATGGCATCATGAGATAAACAGCTCCAGGACTTAGTGAAATTACTGTCCCTGAAAATAGAATTACTAAGTGCACCACTTTGCAAGCTTGCACAAGTCACCACACACATCACAAAAATACATGGGTTGCACCTCTAGAAAGATGACAAAACCCTTAACAAAACACATGTAGAGCATCAGGGCATATCATGCACACATTAATCATGGCAAAAATGACAAAAACCTAAATGGAGTAGCAGATCTGACAATTAACTTAAGTAGCCCTCTTCTAACAAGATTTCGGGCATCAAGATAAACTCAAATGAAAATGATGCAATGGAATGAAATGATTTACTCTCTGAGATGAACATTTTGATATGCTATGTGCATGAATCGGTGCTACGAATGCAAAGTTATGGAGTCGTGAACATGAGCACTTGGACTGAAAATATCAGGGACTTAGAAAAAAAACAACCTCTAGGGTTACTGTTCACGGATCTCAGATCTACACGCAAAACGAGGTCGGCCGGGTCCCTCGCCGGAGTTCGTCGCCGGAGAAGAGGGAGGGGCCGGGCCGGAGCTTGGGGGCGACGCCGGCGAGCTCCGGCGGTGGCGCGCGAGGCGGCGGCTCGGGGCGGTGAGGCGGCGGGGTCGGGACGGCGGCGGCGGACGGCTGGGCGGCGACGGTGCGGAGGCGGCGGCGCGCCGGCGTTGAGGCGGCGGGGCGGAGCAGGCGGCGGCGCGGCGTCCGAGGCGAGGGAGGTGGCGGCGCGGCGTGGAAGGAGGCGGCGCGGGCGGCTCGGGCCGCGGGGGCCGGCTCCGGGCTCCCCGGGCCGCGGCAGTGGCGAGGTGGCGGGTGCCACGTGGCGGCTTCGGAGTGGCTGCGGGCAGCGGAGCGGACGCGTCCGGCCGGATCCGGACGTGTCCGGCCGGTGCGGGGGCGATTTCTAGGGTTTCGGGGGAGAAGGAGATCCGAAATCTCGGGGGGGGGGGGGGGGGTTCTATTTATAGGCATAGAGGGAGCTAGGAGAGTCCAAATGAGGTGCGGTTTGCGGCCACACGATCGTGATCGAACGCTCTAGATGATGGAGCAGAGTTTGGTGGGTTTTGGGCCAAATTGGAGGGGTGTTGGGCTGCAACACACACGTGGCCTTTTCGGTCCCTCGGTTAACCGTTGGAGTATCAAACGAAGTCCAAATGATACGAAACTTGGCAGGCGGTCTACCGGTAGTAAACCAAGGCCGCTTGGCAAGTCTCGGTCCAATCCGGAAATGTTTAATCCCCACACATGAAAGAAAGCTAGAAATGACCACCGGAGGAGAACGAAGCGCCGGAATGCAAAACGGACAACGGGGAAAATGCTCGAATGCATGAGACGAACACGTATGCAAATGCAATGCACATGATGACATGATATGAGATGCATGACAACGACAACAACACACGGAGACAAAGAACCCAAACCCGAGGAAATAAATATAACTTAACGCCGGAAACGGCAAGAGTTGGAGTACAAATTGGGAAAGTTACATCCGGGGTGTTACAATAATAAAGCCCAATAATGTCCAAAACAGTAGATAATATAGCATGAAGCAATCAAAAATTATAGATACGTTGGAGACATATCAGTCATCCACTTGAGGGAAATTTGCTACTATCCTACAAACCTCCGCACTTGGAGGCCCAACAACGTCTACAAGAAGAAGGTTGCGTAGCTCTTTTCTGGCGCCGTTGTCGGGGAGGTTAGCACTTGAAGGTATATGTTTAGGTCTTGCAATTGAATCTTTTTGTTTCTTGTTTTATCTCTAGTTTAGTTTATAAAAGGAAACTACAAAAAATGGAATTAAGGGTACCTCATATGCTTCATCTTTTTAATATCTTTCATGAAAATAAGGATTCTGATAATTGTGCTAAACTGTTAGAAGAAGAATGCATTAGAATGTTTGGCACTAAATATTTGAATGCTGAGCATGATTGCAATGTTGTTAGTATGAATTCCTTGAACATCCATGGTATAATGATGATTGCACTAGTCATGATGAAAATGCCTCTCATAAGCATGTCAACTTTTGTGGAATACATAGAGCTTGCAAGCACACACCAAATAGGGAAGATAGATTTTGCAAGAGGCATAAGTATTTGGAAACTAAATGGTTGCAAGAAAGGCTAGATGATTGTGCTGAAAGATTCAATATTTATCGCCATCCTTGTGAACTTTGCAATGAACATGGTCATTTAAAGCTCCAATGCTATTTGTTTCATGATCAAATCGTGTCCAAAAATTGTGATAACTTGATTACCCTTGAGCATCATAAAGAGCTTAGTCTTCTTTTGGGGTATGAAGAAATGAAACGTATAACTGAGGGTATTCCAAATTTTAATCTTGATAGATTTCTTGATTTTGATCTAGAAGAAATTTTTATGTATTGTGCGGTGAATTGCATTGAAAATCCTTATATTGCCAATTACATAAAGACAAGAAAACAAATAGAAGATGAAGAGAATACTAATGAAAGGGAAGAGACTTCCCAATATTCTCCTATAATTTCTTATGATGAATCAGGTAACGAGGAGGAGCCTCCTATTCAACCAATCTCATTAATAAGGACCTCCGAAAAGAGGATAAAACCCACACATGATGTGAAGAAGAAAAAGAAAAGACGGAGAAGCAAAGGTAAAAATGTATCCCTCCCAAATAATGTTGCTCCTATTACTCATTATGATGATGATAATTGTTATACTATTGGTGCTATCCGTATTATTAATGATGAAAGTGATTATGCTTATGATATGAAGAGGCCCAAGCTTGGGGATGCTATGTTTGATGAGGATGATATGTTTGAGAATGTATTTGCTGCAATTAATGTTTGTCCCAAGCTTGGGGATGCTACGTTTGATGAAGATGGTATTTTTAGTCTCCCAAGTTTTGATGAGCAAATTTATTATGATGATAACATGCCTCCTATTTATGATGGTTATATTGATGAAAGTGGATTTGGAGAGGTCATGACTTTATTTAGTAATGATCCCACTATCTTGGAAGAGGTTTCAATTGATTATGATGAGAACAAAGTTGCTACTTATGATGATTATTGTGACGACACGTATGCTATAAAAAGTAGTGATGATTATATTAAAACTTTCCATGATTATGATTACCCTTTTCCTGAATATTACTCTTTTAATGTGGAAACAATTTGTAGTATTCGAGTTTCTTATGATACTCCCACTATTCCGAATGAGAAGAATTTTGCCTATGTGGAGAGTAGTAAATTTTCTATGCTTGTAGATCATGAAAAGAATGCCTTATGTGATGGTTATATTGTTGAATTTATCCATGATGCTACTGAAAATTAGTATGAGGGAGTAATTTATGCTTGTAGGAATTGCAATAATACCAAGTTTCCTCTCTATGTTCTTAAAGTTTTGAAGTTATGCTTGTTTTGCCTTCCTATGCTAGTTGATTACTGTTCCCATAAGTTGTTTGCTCACAAAATCCCTATGCATAGGAAGTGGGTTAGACTTAAATGTGCTAGTAATATTCTTCATGATGCTCTCTTTATGTTTCAATTCTTATCTTTTATGTGAGCATCATTGAAATCATCATGCCTAGCTAGGGGCGTTAAACGTTAGCGCTTGTTGGGAGGCAACCCAATTTATAGTTTTGTTCCTTGCTTTTTGTTCCTGTTTAGTAAAAACAATAATTTATCTAGCCTATGTTATGATTGATTTTTTATGTTTTAGTTAGTGTTTGTGCCAAGTAGAACCTTTGGGAAGACTTGGGGAAAGTCTTTGCGATCTTGCTGTAAAAAATAGAAACTTTAGCGCTCACGAAATTTGCTGCCATTTTTTACTGGAGAGTGCTATTTTGTTCATTATTTTTGCAGATGACTAATAGACAAATTCCTCACGTCAAGAAGTTTATTTTAAAATTTTTGGGGTTCCAGAAGTATACGTTTGATCCAGATTACTACAGACTGTTCTGTTTTTGATAGATTCTGTTTTCTATGTGTTGTTTGCTTATTTTGATGAATCTATGAGTAGTATCGGAGGGTATGAACCATATATGAGTTGGCGTACATTAGATATTACACCAATATTAATTTAGAATGACTTCACAACAGTACCTAAGTGGTTATTTATTTTCTTATACAAACGGAGCTTACGTGTTTTTTGTTAAGTTTTGTGTTGTGAAGTTTTCAAGTTTTGGGTAAAGATTCGATGGACTACGGAATAAGGAGTGGAAAGAGCCTAAGCTTGGGGATGCCCAAGGCACCCCAAGGTAATATTCAAGAACAACCAAGAGCCTAAGCTTGGGGATGCCCCGGAAGGCATCCCCTCTTTCATCTTCGTTCATCGGTAACTTTACTTGGAGCTATATTTTTATTCACTACATGATATGTGTTTTGCTTGGAGCGTCATTTTATTTTCTTTTGCTTGATGTTTGAATAAAATACCAAGATCTTAAATTATTAAATGTTAGAGGGTCTTAACATAGTTTCATAATTATTTGACTACTCATTGATCTTCACTTATATCTTTCGGAGTAGTTTGCCATTTGCTCTAGTGCTTCACTTATATCTTTTTAGAGCACGGCGGTGGTTTTATTTTGAAGAAATAGACGAACTCTCATGCTTCACTTATATTATTTTGAGAGTCTTTTAGAATAGCATGGTAATTTGCTTTGGTTATGAAACTAGTCCTAATATGATGGGCATCCAAGATGGGTATAATAAAAACTTTCATATAGAATGCATTGTATACTATGAGAAATTTGATACTTGATGATTGTTTTGAGATACGAAGATGGTGATATTAGAGTCATGCTAGTTGAGTAGTTGTGAATTTGAGAAATACTTGTGTTAAAGTTTGTGATTCCCGTAGCATGCACATATGGTGAACCGTTATGTGATGAAGTCAGAGCATGATTTATTTATTGATTGGCTTCCTTATGAGTGGCGGTCGGGGATGAGCGATGATCTTTTCCTACCAATCTATCCCCCTAGGAGCATGCGCGTAGTACTTTGCTTTGATAACTAATAGATTTTCACAATAAGTATGTGAGTTCTTTATGACTAATGTTGAGTCCATGGATTATACGCACTCTCACCCTTCCACCATTGCTAGCCTCTCTAGTACCGCGCAACTTTCGCCGGTACCATAAACCCACCATTTACCTTCCTCAAAACAGCCACCATACCTACCTATTATGACATTTCCATAGCCATTCCGAGATATATTTCCATGCAACTTTTCATAGTTCCGTTTACTATGACACGCTTCATCATTGTCATATTGCTTTGCATGATCATGTAGTTGACATCGTATTTGTGGCAAAGCCACCGTTCATAATTCTTTCATACATGTCACACATGAGTCATTGCACATCCCGGTACACTGCCGGATGCATTCATATAGAGTCATATTTTGTTCTAAGTATCGAGTTGTAATTCTTGAGTTGTAAGTAAATAAAAGTGTGATGCTCATCATTATTAGAGCATTGTCCGAGTGAGGAAAGGATGATGGAGACTATGATTCCCCCACAAGTTAGGATGAGACTCCGGACGAAAAAAATAAAAAATAAAAAGAGATAAAAGAGGCCATAAAAAAGAGAAGGCAAAAAAACAAAAAATATGAGAGAAAAAGAGAGAAGGGACAATGCTACTATCCTTTTACCAGACTTGTGCTTCAAAGTAGCACCATGATCTTCATGATAGAGAGTCTCCTATGTTGTCACTTTCATATACTAGTGGGAATCTTTCATTATAGAACTTGGCTTGTATATTCCAATGATGGGCTTCCTCAAAATGCCCTAGGTCTTCGTGAGCATGCGAGTTAGATGCACACCCACTTAGTTTCATTTGTTGAGCTTCCATACACTTATAGCTCTAGTGCATCCGTTGCATGGAAATCCCTACTCACTCACATTGATATCTACTGATGGGCATCTGATAACCCACAAGTATAGGAGATCGCAACAGTTTTCGAGGGTAGAGTATTCAACCCAAATTTATTGATTCGACACAAGGGGAGTGCTACCTCTTGAGCACTGCGTTGGATTTCCCCGAAGAGGAAGGGATGATGCAGCAAAGTAGCATAAGTATTTCCCTCAGTTTTTGAGAACTAAGGTATCAATCCAGTAGGAGGCTACGCGCGAGTCCCTCGTACCTACACAAAAACAATAGCTCAACGCAACCAACGCACTTAGGGGTTGTCAATCCCTTCACGGTCACTTACGAAAGTGAGATCTGATAGAGATGATAAATAATATTTTTGGTATTTTTGGTATAGAGATGCAAAGTAAAAAGTAAAAGCAAAGTAAAAGCAAAGCAATAATAAAGTGATGGAGATTGATATGATGAGAAAGAGACCCAGGGGCCATAGGTTTCGCTAGTGGCTTCTCTCAAGAGCATAAATATTCTACGGTGGGTGGACAAATTATTGTTGAGCAATTGACAGAATTAAGCATAGTTATGAGAATATCTAGGTATGATCATGTATATTGGCATCACGTCCGAGACAAGTAGACCGAAACAATTCTGCATCTACTACTATTACTCCACTCATCGACCGCTATCCAGCATGCATCTAGAGTATTAAGTTAAAAACAGAGTAACGCCTTAAGCAAGATGACATGATGTAGAGGGATAGTTTCATGCAATATGATAAAAACCCCATCTTGTTATCCTTGATGGCAACGATACAATACGTGCCT
Source organism: Triticum urartu (assembly GCF_003073215.2). Taxonomy (NCBI): domain Eukaryota; kingdom Viridiplantae; phylum Streptophyta; class Magnoliopsida; order Poales; family Poaceae; genus Triticum; species Triticum urartu. The sequence continues at coordinate 103,344,005 of NC_053025.1, read as the reverse complement.
TGCTGCCCCTTCTGTCACTGGGAAAGGACACCGCAAGATCGAACTCAAAGCTAAGCACTTCTCCCATGGCAAGAACAACCAATCTAGTAGGCCAAACCAAACTGATAATTCGAAGAGACTTGCAAAGATAACCAATCATACATAAAAGAATTCAGAGAAGATTCAAATATTATTCATAGATAGACTTGATCATAAACCCACAATTCATCGGTCTCAACAAACACACCGCAAAAAGAAGATTACATCGAATAGATCTCCACGAGAGAGGGGGAGAACATTGTATTGAGATTCAAAAAGAGAGAAGAAGCCATCTAGCTACTAATTATGGACCCGTAGGTCTGAAGTAAACTACTCACACTTCATCAGAGGGGCTTGGATGATGATGTAGAAGCCCTCCATGATCGATGCCCCCTTCGGCGGAGCTCTGGAACAGGCCCCAAGATGGTATCTCGTGGATACAGAAATGGCACTACAAAAAAAAGACACATCCGTGACATTTTGGGCCGAACGAATTTTTTTTCTGTCATACATATGACACTTCTATGACGATAATTGTAACAAAACCTGGTATCATCATAAATGTGGTTGGCTCCTACTTCTATGACATAAAATGGGGTTTTCATCCTGGGCAGGCCGGAGACGCAGCTGCATGACATTATTTGGGCCGTCCATGACGGAAAAAAACCGTGGTAGAAGCGAGGGCGAGGAAACTTTCGGGGAGTTCCCGGTTACGGTTGGAGGTCGGGGGCCGAGCGATGCGCGCTTCTCTGGTACACGTACGCGCGTGTGTGCGAGGCGTTGGCTCTAACTGAACCTGAGCGAGGCGTTGGGCTCTAACTGAACCCGAGCGATTGCACTGCAGGCTACGCGTTACTCAGCCCGAGCGATCGATCGATGGCTGTTAACTGAACCCGATCGAGCGATTCCTTCGCTACTGCTGCTAACTGAAGCCGATCGATGCTGCCTCTGGATGAACAGTGAGCATTGCGGGGGGTTTGGATGAACAGTTCCCGGTGGGGGTGGATGAACAGGACCCCGTGGTGTTGCCTCTGGATGAACAGGACCCCGATCTATCGAGCCGATTGGGGCTGGATGAACAGGACCCCATGGAGGGCTGGATGAACAGGACCACCCCGTGGAGGGCAGGATGAACAGTAGACGATGGAGGGCAGGATGAACAGTAGCCCGTTGAGGGGTGGTTGAACAGGAGCCCATGGAGAGGGCTGGTTGAATAGTAGCCGGTGGAGTAGTGCGCGGTGGAGGCTGGATGAATAGGAGCCCGGGATGAACAGTCGCAGGTGGAGGCTGGAGGAGGTCGACGGCGGATGAACAGTAGCTCGTGGAGGCTGGAGGGGGTCGACGGTGGAGATGAATAGTATCCCGTGGAGTCCCGTTTTGCGGTACGCCGCACCCCTCCCGATGAACAGGACCCCCGTTTCGACCATAGCGCTCCAACACAAGTCCGTTTCGTCCGTTTTGCGGTACGACACACCCCTCCCGATCAACAGGACCCCCGTTTCGATCATAGGAGGTCTGTTTCCTCTGTTTTGCGGTACGCCAGACCCCTCCCGATGAACATGATCCCGTTTCGAACGTGGCCAGTCGAACACAAGACCGTTTCCTCCGTTCTGCGGTACGCCAGGCCTCGTTTCCATCGCCTGTTCCGTCCAAGCCCTCCCGATGAACACGACCACGCATTCCGTTCCGACCCAGCCGATTGGCTGCCATGCATTCTGTTGCCTCCCCATGAACACAACGCATTCCGTTACCTCCCCATGAACATGACGCATTCTGTTGCATCCCCATGAACACGATGACGACGCCATTTCTCCATTCTGACCCAGCCATGTACACGAGCCCTGGCCGTACGTATGCACGAGTAGGCGTTCGAGACCCCGCCCGTATGTACACATACGTGGCCGTATTTTCTTTCTTGCACCCTGGTCGCTGTACGTACATGTACATGATACGTGCGCGCCTCTACTACGACACGTGCGCGCCTCTACATCGACTAGTATATATGTACATACACGTTCGTGACCAGAATGACAACGCTACGTATGCTTCGACCAGGTGGGTCCCGATTGTCAGGCACTTCCTTGCGTGCGAAGATGTAGCTGGTGGGTCCCAGTAGTCAGGGGCAAACGTTTTTTTTCGTGAAATACTGTGGCCCGTCCGGTGGGTCCCCGCTGTCAGGTGGAGGAATAGTTATTTTGCGCGTAATAAGGAGGCACTTCCTTGCTGCGATCGTGGACCCAGCTGTCAGCATCTCCACGCACAGTGCTCTTCCGATGGAAGTCGGTCGTTGACCACATTGACCACGCTGCGCCGAGAGCACCACGGCGGTGGACGACGGTGAGGCCTAGGAAGGGGACGACGCGGAGCCAGGGAAGACGCGGCAGTGGAAGCCCGTGCGGAGAGGAGTACGAAGGTTCACTGGTTCGGCTGCGGTATGAGGCTGCCGGTGCTGCAGGGCCTGGTCAGCGGTGGGAATAGTAGGGGGCGGTGAGGCCTCCGCGGCAACATAGACGGCCACGGGAGGAAGGAGCATGCGGCATGACCGGCGCTGCTTTGGGCGGCTAGAGCAAGAAGACCAGAGGTTGAAGAAGCACTACGGCCATTGGATGGACATCGTACGGTCACTAGGGCTAGAATCGTTCATATTGACTAAGTTGACAAAGCCCTTCATCCCCGTCAACTTAGTAGGCCCACCGTCAGCCTCCCACCAAGGTGGGTCCCAGCTAGCCGGGGGAGTATTCATTTTTTGTGCGTAATAAGGAGGCACTTCCGGTGGGTCCGAGCTGACAGCGGGATGAACGATTTTTTCATGAAATACGGTGGCCCGTCCGGTGGGTCCCAGCTTTCAGGGGAAACAATTTTTTTTGCAAAATACTGGTGGCCCGTCCGATGGGTCCCCACTGTCAGGTGGAGGAATAATTATTTTCCGCGTAATAAGGAGGCACTTCCTTGCGGCTGCCGTGGACCCAGCTGTCAGCCACTCCACGTACAGTACTCTTCCGATGGAAGTCGGTCGTTGACCACATTGACCATGCTGCGTCAAGAGCACCACGGCGGTGGACGACGGCGAGGCATAGGAAGGGGACGACGCGGAGCCGGGGAAGACGCGGCAGTGGATGCCCACGCGGAGAGGAGTATGAGCGTTCACCGGTTCGGCTGCGGTGTGAGGCTGCCGTCGCCACAGAATAACAGGGGGTGTGGGTGAGTAGAGGGATGCCCTGGCCAGTGGTGGGAGTAGTAGGGGGCGCTGAGGCCTGCACAGCAGCACAACCGGCCACGGGAGGCGGGAGTAGGCGGTCCCACCGGCGCTGCTTTGGCAGCTGGAGCAAGAAGATCAGAGATTGAAGAAACACGACGGCCGTTGGATTGACATCCAACGGTTACGTATGCTAGAATCGTTTGTTGACATATATAATAACTAAAAAATCTTGCATACGCGTCAACTAAACAGGCCCACAAGTCAGACCACTCCCTCTTTTTTTTAATAATTTATATATAGCTCATGGCAACTTCTTATGCAATTTATTGCAGTCATTTTTTTTGGTTGGCCAGGGCCAATTTCGCATATTTCTGTCCGTTCCTAACTATTTTTAATACCGAAATTTCCATCCAGATTTAAAGTACTTTGAAGATATATTTAAATTAGGTTAATGCCCAGTGAAATAGGAATCTGAAAATGTAATAAAATGCAGAAATTATAAAGTAATTGCCAATTTGTCATCTGTTTTTATATTTACAACCCATTTCATATTACTTCCAAGATTTGCAGGCGTCTTGAAAGAGTTGCAGCCCATCAGGGCGTAGAAAAATAAGTAGGCCAGGATTGGGTATTCTTCAGAAAAAATAAACTGGGCTCATTTTCACAAAGAAAAAATAGCTGGGCTGGTCACATGGTGAACATAAAATATAAGCCTGGGCTAGACGGGCCACAGCCCAGTTCAAACCCTACTCCGTCTTAACAATACCAAACAAAAAAATACTGCTCGAGTAGCTACGTCCCAGGTGTTAGCCGATCTTGTGCTGTTCTCTTGTCTATTGACTATATACGCTCGCAATGTCGTGGGTCCCAGATGTCAGGAAAACACTAGGAGGAAGCATTTTATTTTTCCATATGCTGACGTGGTGGGCCCCTACTGTCATCCTCTCCATGTACTTCTACCGATTCCTGTTGTTTGTTGACCATGTTGACAACGCGAGAGGGCGGCGCCACAGCGAGCGCACCAAAGCGCGCGTAGGACGTCGGCGTTAACGATTTAGGAGACGGTGGGGCGGCGATGCATGCGCTGAGGTGCAGCCAGCCGTGGGAGGCGGAAGCAGGCGGCCCCGCCGGCGCTGGTTTGGTTTTGGCGGCTGGAGGAAGACTGGACTGAAGAAACACGACAGGCTGTAAAAGCAGTAGGAGTACTTAACAACCTTAACTAAAACCAGCAGGGGCACTTAACAACCAAAGCTGAAAGCAGTATGAGTACTTATACAGGTTCAACCGTACAAAGCACGCCTCGAACAGTGCTACTTTGCCTACAGTTAACCAAGAATGAGGCCGCCAAGCCCCAGGACAAGGCCCAGGCGCCACCCCGCGCATCCACAACCTTCTGAAAGAGGCTTCATCTCACAACGTGGTCAATAAATAGGATATTCGCTTTAGAGACATGGAAAAGCATGAACATAATCTTCTGTCCTATTCTCCAAGATGGACGGGCCTTCATTATTTGAGACCACCCATGAATAAGTATCTTTTCACTTCCAAGGGGAATTGAGTAGGTCGACATAAACATCATGTTGTGACCAAGCGCAAGTCTGACCCGACCATGGTCAGGCATCTGTATAGGAACAATAGAACTCGGCAGTTCCTGTTTCAAGAAGATCACAGCTGTAAAACTGTGTATAAGCAATAGTTTATGAACAACATATATAACAAAAAACAACTCGTACCATAAGTTTCGCGACACAGTTGGACATGTTCAACGAGTGCAGCAGTGGCACACATATCCCACATGGCCTTCCACCATTGAAACGCCCCACAAGGACCTCAAGAAGATCAATAAAGTGTAGGAACTTGTGGATGTCGATCCAGTCAGCTTCAGTGCCATTAGTAACAGCCGAGTTATTACAGAGTAACAAACAAGCAGACTGCTTAACTCTGAAAAAACCTACACGTGCCACCAATTATAAGAAAATATTAGTTAGAAGTAGCATCTTCGTGAGAGATTCGTTGCTACTTCTAAAGTTAAATTGTGATTAGTTAGACAAAATAGGTGGATTAAGAAGTAATCGAGGCAACAAGCAAGAACCAGATACAAAACTAACATGGATGAACAATTGGAACGATGTCGGGGTGGAAGATCGCAGTGAAGATGAGACCAGGTTCTGCTATTTCCATCAACATTCGTGCGCCAACTTTCACTCCGTAACGCTTGAGAAACTTTATCCAAGTTCGGCCATAAAAAAAGCAGCGATCTTCTTGGTTCATGAACCCAACTCGGAACTTATATCCATGGCTTTTCTTCTCTGTGACCATTAAACTAGTGTATTCAGTTATGGCAAGGCCGGGCATCTTGAGTACATGTGTTCTGGCAGAGCAAATAATACACTGCAGGAAAAATAATATGAGAACACAGCATGGTCAAAAAAACCCCACCCTCCCGGATAGAAAAGAGGATTCTAGGAACATACTATGCGCGTTTCACAATGCTGTGTTAGGATGAGAAGGAACAAGTGTGTCGGCTCGCCGAGGGCGCAGAAACCTGTAGAGTACTCGCACTTTGGGCACTGCAAATGAAACACACTAGATTCAGTAGGAAGAAAAATGCATCAACGGAAGCGGCTGCCATCCTAGGATTACCTGCGACCAAGGGACTTGGGTTTATCAGGGATGGATGAAGAATTCGTACCTGGTTCTCCATGAGAAAACCCTATGCAATCGCCGAGAGGCGGTTTTCTCTGAACAAGCAGACGAGGGAGAAGGGGATTCAGGCCTAGTGAAATATTGCTGCTTTGTGTATCCAGCTTACTGCTAAAGCTAGAAAGGGGGGTTGTGATTTGATGGCTCATTGGGCATTACTGCGACGCTACGACCGGGGCGTGTCTACCGTGAAGTTGTGCACTCTAATTTGTGCATATGGCACGTGGACCCCGTTGTCGGTTGCCCCAGATATCAGCGAAAGGAAGTAGAAAGACAGGAGTAACTAGTTACACATAAATATATATTTTTACAAAGAGATACTCCCTCTATAAAGAAATATACAAATCATTTATATCACAGGCTCACCTTGCCGAGAAATATACTCCCTCTGCAACGCACAGGTATTATGGGGGTTCAGCTTTTTTTATGGGGGTTCAGCTGAGAATATAATACTCAGATAGGCTCATGGTTCTGGACTTTGGGCCGCAGGCCGACCCTGCATGTTTGGGGGCCCATGTGTTCTACCTCAGCGCTTTTCATATTGCAAGTGATCGGTACGGCGCTGGTTTTAGATGCTGCCGCAAGGCGAATACACAAAATTGAATAAAGCATGGCAGCTGTTGGAATGAAATCGAACGACAGTTCCTAACCAGCAATCAGAGTTGCAATTCTATCAACGATATACCATGTGATAAATAATACTATCGTGCTACTTATACACACAGGACACTTGTTTCACCATGCAAGATTATTACATCAAAATCTCTCAGAGGATAGATCAGTTCGGCAGTTGCGTGCTGCTACTGAAGAATTTCAAAGTTGATTTGGACCAGCTCTCCTTGCCGAGAAAGTTCGATTTTGACATCATCCCCTACCGCAAGATATGATTTAGATTTGAACCTTGACCATCCTTTAGCATCAATCATCATGCGACCATCCTTTGTACTTACAGTATATTGAGCAGATTCATTCACACCAAGGCTGCGCATGGTAAGAGAAACTTGGCCGCGGTCGCCCGGATTGGTGAACGACTCCCTCGTTGCTCTAGAAATTCTCTGTTTTGCAAACAAGAATACATACCCAAACAGTTAGATCAACACAGTGAATCATGTGAAACAACATGGAAGGAAAAAAGAAGGAAGCACTTGGGTGGCCAATGCTTACCAAGAAGGTGGACATGTCGGTTTTTGTAAGGACTTTGGTATATGAAGTGCGAACTGTAGCCCAGTCTGTTGCCAGTGCAACTGCATGGGCCAAAGCAGATGCAAGTGCAAGTGTTGGTGCAGGTGACGAAGTCGCTGCTGCTGCCGGAGATGGTGCTCCTTGTAGAACTGGTGCCGGTGTCGGAGCAGGTGCCGGTGTCGATGCCCGATCCTCTGGTAGATCAGACTGATCTGTTGACGCGGTCGGTGCCCAATCCTCAGCTGGATCAGACTGAGCTGATGCCGCTGTCAGTGCTAGAGCAACTGCCGATACTTGATCTGTGCGAGACAACGACAATCGTGTCTGGTCTGCTATGATCAGCTTTCTAACTTGACTAGGATCCGTGACCATGATCCAGTCTTTTTCTTCATTTCTTTTAAACGCGAGAAGGACTAATTGTGGCGTTTTTGTTAAACTAAACTGCAGTTCATCATAGGGATTCAGCTTGTACTCAGAAAATAGACTGATCCAATTTTGTCCAGTAATATAAGTGATGGACGGTGCCTTCGTTACTGACACGACATAAGAAGTGAAACCTGCAAAAATAGCCATCGTAGAGCAAACCAAACGGTTTATTCTGTGATGAATGTCACATGGCAAAACTTGCATAGTAAAATTGCAGGAAAAGAAAGAAAAAATGACATTAAATCAATAAGATTTAGACATTAAATCAATAAGATTTACTTGATGTGACACGAGTGAATCCTTACCAGGAAATCACTATGTTGAAGTACTAAACAGAAGATTGATCGTCCAACTACGCGTGGCATGCAGGGGCCCCACCTAATCCCACAAGCAGGACAGTCCAAAGGTCGTGACAAATCGTATGGACCGAACATCCATAGGGCTAGAAATCCTGCTGGGTGCGATAAACCCTGCAATGCATACAGATATTGAAGTGTAACCATAATTGATAGACCGTCCTCACAAAAAATATGATATGGATATTTCAAAATATACAGACTGAATTGAGTGGACAGACATTAACATAGACCGTTCTCAGGACTGACCACACACCAAAAGCGGCAGTACTAATAAACAATACAGGGTTCACAAACACAAATCAAGTACTGAATAATAGTACTTACTATAGACAAGCAAAGTTGCACTAACTAAACTCTGCAAACTATTTTTTGCCACCGACCTACGGGATGAATCCCGCATAACTGACTAGGCCATGGACTTCGTGTGAGATGTCTACATGCACCATCATCATCTTGTCAACCTTGGAGAACCTAACAGAGTGGTCTTTCCACTCATAAACATGATGATGAAGACATGCCGCATCAAATTTGTTGGGAAGCTTTACAAGAACCACACCCTTCGTAATCGAAGGCACAGCCAGGAAATTGTTGTGGTCAAGTACAACCTCGAGAACACACCTGACAACAATGCTACAAGAAAACACTAGTTCAGGACACGTGGCGACAAGGACACAGCAGCTGGATAGTTCAGCAGTAGAACTCATCATCAGGTCTTCCAGTTCACACGGCATGACTTTGAGAACTTCATCTCCACCGCGGACCTGGTTCTAATTCAAACAGAAACCATATTTTATTACTACCTTCGTTCAGAAATATAAGATGATTTTCGATATTATACTCCATATATGACTACATATACGCACAGAAATGAGTGAACAAAGACATTAGAACATGTCTTCAAAGGCATGAGAGCAGAGGGATTACATGCAATATCCATAACACAAGTTACTGAGGCAAATATACCCTCTTAAAAGGTAGCATTGATGTTCATAAAGTACTCCCTCCGTCCCAAAATTCTTGTCTTAGATTTGTCTAGATACGGATGTATCAAGTCACATTTTAGTATTAGATACATCCGTATCTAGACAAATTTAAGACAAGAAATTTGGGACAAAGGGAGTAGTTGAAAGTAATCTATAAGAAATCAGTGTCAACCTCTCGCATGTTTAGGTCAAAAGAGGAATTTAGAACCGTCATTTGGCACACAAAAATCACATGCAAGATCTCCTAGAAAGTTGTACTACTAGTACTAGTACTACGTGTTAGATGAAAAAACACGATCAAGATCGAGAAAAAGATCGTCAAGAAGAGATATTACCTGGACTTTCTTAATGAGGGATCCCGGAGAAGGGGGCTTGGATAGGGCGATGGCTTTGAGCTTGTCTGCGGTAGTCTCGGCGGGGTGCTTGCGCTTCTTCGTACCATGATCCTCGATGGTTTTGGCCGGAGCCATAGACATCACTTCGGCCGGTGCTCTAGCGTCCATCAAGAAACTGTCAAATAGAAATAAAAGAAAAGAAACCATAATCACAAACCCAAAAGAAGAAAAGAGAGGGAGTTATAGGATCAGTCTCGGGGTTGCAAGACCGGGCCTTGGCCAGAATCAACACCATTGATGCGCTCACCTTTCCTTCATTGGGAGAGAAGAACAATGGCAGAAGCAGGTCGGGGTTTTCTTGAAGAAATGAGGAACAAGATGAGGCGGAAGCGAGGGTTGGGTAGAGAGGAAGCTGAGAGAGAAGAGTGAAATGATGGTTGCTTCGTCCATCCAACTTACTGCTAGAAAGGAGGGGGTTTTGTGATTTGACGGCTCATTGGGCATTACTGCGGCGCTTCGATCGGGGTAGTCTACCTTCACTCTACTACGGAGTAATTTAGTGCATGGCTGGTGGACCCCGATGCTGGTTGTCCCACATGTTGGTGAAAGTGAGTAATTTAGTGCATGGCTGGAGGAGGATCCGCACGGTAGAGCATGTCCACTGTTTTTCAGAAGAAAAAATGATTACAGCAAGTGTTTCCACTCTTACGATGGAGGAGTGCGAAACACGGCAGCCACTTGAACATACATAGTGCTCCTACTACTAGGCATGTGCAGTGGTTCATACGTTAGTACTACACAATCTTGTTGCTAGTGTAGTAAGATATGACGATAACAAATGATGTTGTGAGCATGTCAACTACTGCTATATGTAACATAGTACCGCTTTTTCGACTGTCCGGTCGAGAATGAACGGTGAGATCAATGTTAACAGAACTAGGTCCACAGCGCACGGAGAGTACGGTGCTACAGTACTCCACGAAACATGAACCATATGAAGCACGAATAGTGTTAGGCAGGGTGTATGAAGGGTGCACGGGATGGGAGCAAAAGTTCCCTTCTCGACCCACTTTTGGGTGTTTGGCGGAGTGCATGAAGGGTGCATGAGTCCACACTAGTAGGTTGACAAAAATACACGAAGAGCAAACAACTATATTGAGATGAGAATGCAACCAAACACACCCACACGCTTTGTGCTACAGTGACTGATCTGCACCGTCTGAGTTTGATCCAACGGTCATGTTGCACCGAGACATGGACATGCCCATGCAGAGGGCGCTTAACACCACCGAAGTCCCTCTACTTCTCGAGGCGCGCGACGTTGGTGATGCAGGGTGCAACCGCCCGCAGAGCCCGCTCCCGGTCGACGGGAGCCAGCTCGTTAAAGACGCCGTCCAATGGAACGAATGTATTCCGGTGACGGAGCCCTGAAAGGATTCCCCCGGCAACGGCGACGGCAGCCCGCAACCCCTCCTTGTCCAGCTCAGCCCCCACCATCGCGCGGAGATGGCTCAACTCCTCGGAGATATAGGTGAAGAAGGAGACCAGGTCAGGAAGCTGTAGCTCGTTGAAGTCGACTGGGTGGTCGAACGAGTTTAGCCCGACGGCCAGCATCGTCGCGCTGGCACGACGGTAGGCATCGCGCAGCCGCAACACGTGTGTGGCAACTTGGTTCACCAAGTGGCTGAGGCGATCCTGGACCTCATCACGATCGGCCCACTCGCGCTCCAGCCGGCTCCCCTGACGGCCTATCGTATCTCCCGCTTTCTGCAGCAACGCCGCCGACGCCTCGAACATCTTTGTGGTGGACGCCTACCGCTTTTGAAGCTCCGTGAACTCCCGCACATAACGGAGGAGCATGGCACTCCTCTCCTCCTTGAGCTCACGGAGCTCCACGTCCTTGGCCCTGAGCTCTGCATCCTTGGCATGGAGCTCCTGTGTTAGGAGCCTCACCTCGGACTCCGTGATCTGCTGCGTCGCCATGGCACCAGGTAGAAGCAATGGGGAGAGGAAGCAAAGGGGCGAAACGGCTGAAAGGCAATGCAATCTACGGGAAGGCGGAGGGAGTGAGGAATCTTTTGGTTTTCACCATGGTAAAACACCAATTGACGACTTCTCACAACAGGGAGCAGTGGGTACAGGCGGAGTCATCATGACTAATTGCTGTCGCGCCTGCTCCCGTCAATCAAAAAATCAAAAATCCTGTCGCGCCTGCTCCCGTTGATCAAAAAATTAAAAATCCTGCTGCACCCAAACACCAGAGCAACGCCGCGGTGGATATTTAAACTTACCTGCCGGCAAGTAGATAAAAAAGGGGTGAAAAAACAAATGTGGCGGCGGCCTAGCTAATCGGTCGAACTAGCCCAACTAGCTAGCCACCGTGCTTCACTGATGTACTCGGCGGGAAAGGTGGTCTTTCGTGATTTGACGACTCATTTACTTGCTTCGGCGCTACGACCATGGAGGACCTAGAAAACGTGCGGTAGGTCGTCCCACGTCAGGAAGAATATATGCGTGCACCACTCGGGAGGACCCCGAAACCGCGCGGTAGGGTGTGCCACGTCTCGGCACGGAGGAAAAATGTGTGTGTAAAAATATACTGTATCAGACGTAGTACCTATGGTTCGACCTCGGGACCCAGCCAGTCGGTTGAAAACACCCCACTAGCCACACAGCTTCATCATGCAAACGTGGAACGGAGGATAGATGTGGTTAGCTCCGTCTCGACCAGCCACAACGTCTCTTGTTCTAGGTGATTCTTCTATTTTCCAAGTTTTTTTAGTTGTAATAACACCATGGCAAGCTAGCGCCGCTCTTCGTGTGTGCCCGTGCAAAGGTTAGACGATGGAGAGAAGAGAGATTGAAATCGCAGACCTGGGACCCACCAGTAAGTGAGATAACGGTCATGCACGTGTTGACGAGGCACTCCCTCTACTCTACTCAACGCAAGTATTGTATAAAATCAAGTTATGGGACAAAGCCAACATACGTTCATTTTTTTAGGCTATCGACTTATGCTTTGTAGTCCAGGTTGCCAGTTCAAATCTCGTCTGTCAGATTTGTTAGTTTTAGGTCCAAATTTGATTAATGACAAGTGGGACCCCCGTGTGTTGTTCTGATATTTCAGTGTAGGATGGTTTTTTTGAACAAACGCTTTGCGCGGTTAGACAAGTAACGGCATAAGTTACACGTTTTTTGCAAGTTTACGAACAAAAATGATAACGGCATAGAATATCACATCCACCCCGCAGCTTAGATACTATGGTGATACAAGTTTTTACACCGTTGGAAGTGAGATCCAATGGCTTGGGAGTAGTCTTTGTAATTATGCGCAATTTCCAAACTCTCCAAAGTTTTTTTTGCAAATAAAACATTCAGGCCTCGTGTGTGCCGCTGCATCTTCGATCCAAAGGCTCCCCGGTGCTCATATTAGGTGCTCCCCGTAGCTTAATTACCCGCTACGGTGATTGGAGTAGTTGTGGGCCGAATGCTATGAAAATATAATCTAAACCGACCGGAATAAATGCCTACACAAATTAATCCAAGGTTGGAGTGCCCCTCGCAATGTAAATAGCTCCGGCTTTGCGAGGGATGGAGAGGTAGTAGCTTCAACGCGTGGAAGATACGGTGTGAGAAAGCGAGGTCAATCGAGAGACATATAGATAGAGAGACAAAGTGAGTGTAGTCCGACATTCATTGAACAAATATATATGCTCTGGAGAGATATTGTCCGATTGAGCTTTTTGGCAAGGGTGAGGGCTGTAAGATAGAGCTTGAGAGATGATCCAGTCACAGACGTGTAGATATATTTTGTGCGTGGGAGGAAGCAGGGTCAACCGATCACATAGGATCACTGTGCGATCGAAAGAGTGAGATGGGTTGGAGAGAGTGACCTAGATAGACGATGTGCGTGAGAGAGTATACAATGTGAATAGGTCGAATTAGGCTCAAACATGGTGATATATCGTTTTTGTCCGAGAAAGAGCAAGGTCAATCGAGACATACGGAGAGAGAGAGAGAGAGAGAGAAAGAGAGAGAGAGATTGAGTGAGCGTGGCCCACCATGAGGTCAAAAGAGTGGTGGCGGTTTGGATGACTGACCTAGATAGACAATCTGCGTGAGATAGTATAGAGTGTGTCGATCAAGGCCCGAACAGGGAGATATATCATTTGTGTGTGAAAGAAAATGAGGTTAAATGAGACTCAGATAAACAGAGCGAGATTGAGCGAGTGTGGCCCGCCGTGCGGAAGAAAGAGTAAGACAGTCTCGAGGGAGTGACCTAGATATACAACGTGCGTGCGTGCGCATGCACGAGAGGTTGGGGGGTAGATAGGCAATGCATGTATTTACCGCAAGAGGGTGAGAGGGAGAGGGGGAGAGAGAGAGATCTCGGCATGGGGTGCAATGGCGGGTGTGTGAGGTAAATACATTTGGTAACAGAGTGGAAAAAGGGGTTGTCTAGTTGAGAGACTTAGAGATCGAAACAAGGAGAGAAAGAATGAACGTGTGTTGGAAACCGATAGCTTCCTAAGGTGGTTAGGAGAGGAAGATTGACAGATACATGAAGTATGTAGCATTTGTGCGGGGGGGGGGGGGCTAAAAACTGTTGGGGAACGTAGTAATTTCAAAAAAATCCTACGCACACGCAAGATCATGGTGATGCATAGCAACGAGAGGGGAGAGTGTTGTCTACGTACCCTCGTAGACCGGCAACGGAAGCATTGACACAACATAGAGGAAGTAGTCGTACGTCTTCCCGATCCGACCGATCCAAGTACCGAACGTACGGCACCTCCAAGTTCTGCACACGTTCAGCTCAGTGATGTTCCTCGAGCTCCGATCTAGCCGAGTGTTGAGGGAGAGTTTCATCAGCACGACGGCGTGATGACGGTGATGATGTTTTACGGACGCAGGGCTTCGTCTAAGCACCGCTACGATATGACCGAGGTGGAATATGGTGGAAGGGGGCACCGCACACGGCTAAGGAACGATCACGAAGATCAACTTGTGTGTCATGGGGTGCCCCCTGCCCCCGTATATAAAGGAGGGAGGGGGAGGTGCGGCCGGCCCCTAGGGGTGTGCCTGGAGGAGTCCTACTCCCACCGGGAGTAGGACTCCCCCCTCTTGCCTTGTTGGAGAAGGAAAGGGGAAGGGGGAAAGAGGAAAGGGGGGCGCCGCCCCCCCTTCCTTGTCCTATTCGGACTAGGGGGGAGGGGGCGCGCGGCCTGCCCTGGCCGGCCCTCCTCTTCTCCCTTAGGGCCCATGTAGGCCCATTAACCCCCGGGGGTTTCTGTAACCCCCCGGTACTCCGGTAAAATCCCAATTTCACCCGGAACGATTCCGATATCCAAATATAAGGCTTCCAATATATCGATCTTTATGTCTCTACCATTTCGAGACTCCTCGTCATGTCCGTGATCACATCCGAGACTCCGAACAACCTTCGGTATATCAAAACACAAAAACCCTAATTACGATCGTCACCGAACTTTAAGCGTGCAGACCCTACGGGTTCGAGAACTATGTAGACATGACCGAGACACGTCTCCAGTCAATAACCAATAGCGGAACCTAGATGCTCATATTGGCTCCTACATATTCTACGAAGATCTTTATCGGTCAGACCGCATAACAACATACGTTGTTCCCTTTGTCATCGGTATGTTACTTGCCCGAGATTCGATCGTCAGTATCTCAATACCTAGTTCAATCTCGTTACCGGAAAGTCCCTTTACTCGTTCCGTAATACATCATCCCGCAACTAACTTATTAGTTGCAATGCTTGCAAGGCTTGAGTGA
Source organism: Triticum urartu (assembly GCF_003073215.2). Taxonomy (NCBI): domain Eukaryota; kingdom Viridiplantae; phylum Streptophyta; class Magnoliopsida; order Poales; family Poaceae; genus Triticum; species Triticum urartu. Next base: position 103,329,001 of record NC_053025.1, on the reverse strand, counting down.
TGTGCATTAATGAGAGGGCCCAGAGATACCTCTCCGACAATCGGAGTGACAAATCCTAATCTCGAAATACGCCAACCCAACAAGTACCTTCGGAGACACCTGTAGAGCACCTTTATAATCACCCGGTTACGTTGTGACGTTTGGTAGCACACAAAGTGTTCCTCCGGTAAATGGGAGTTGCATAATCTCATAGTCATAGGAACATGTATAAGTTATGAAGAAAGCAATAGCAACAAACTAAACGATCAAGTGCTAAATAATGGAATGGGTCAAGTCAATCACATCATTCTCCTAATGATGTGATCCCGTTAATCAAATGACAACTCATGTCTATGGCTAGGAAACATAACCATCTTTGATCAATGAGCTAGTCAAGTAGAGGCATACAAGTGACACTCTGTTTGTCTATGTATTCACACATGTATTATGTTTTCGGTTAATACAATTCTAGCATGAATAATAAACATTTATCATGATATAAGGAAATAAATAATAACTTTATTATTGCCTCTAGGGCATATTTCCTTCAGTCTCCCACTTGCACTAGAGTCAATAATCTAGATTACATAGTAATGATTCTAACACCCATGGAGCCTTGGTGCTGATCATGTTTTGCTCGTGGAAGAGGCTTAGTCAGTGGGTCTGCAACATTCAGATCCGTATGTATCTTGCAAATTTCTATGTCTCCCACTTGGACTAAATCCCGAATGGAATTGAAGCGTCTCTTGATATGCTTGGTTCTCTTGTGAAATCTGGATTCCTTCGCCAAGGCAATTGCACCAGTATTGTCACAAAAGATTTTCATTGGACCCGATGCACTAGGTATGACACCTAGATCGGATATGAACTCCTTCATCCAGACTCCATCATTTGCTGCTTCTGAAGCAGCTATGTACTCCGCTTCACATGTAGATCCCGCCACGATGCTTTGTTTAGAACTGCACCAACTGACAGCTCCATCGTTCAATATAAACATGTATCCGGTTTGCGATTTAGAATCGTCCGGATCAGTGTCAAAGCTTGCATCTATGTAACCATTTACGATGAGCTCTTTGTCACCTCCATATACGAGAAACATATCCTTAGTCCTTTTCAGGTACTTCAGGATGTTCTTGACCGCTGTCCAGTGATCCACTCCTGGATTTCTTTGGTACCTCCCTGCTAGACTTATAGCAAGGCACACATCAGGTCTGGTACACATCATTGCATACATGATAGAGCCTATGGCTGAAGCATAGGGAACACCTTTCATTTCTCTCTATCTTCTGCGGTGGTCGGACATTGAGTCTTACTCAACTTCACACCCTGTAACACAGGCAAGAACCCTTTCTTTGCTTGATCCATTTTGAACTTCTTCAAAACTTTGTCAAGGTATGTGCTTTGTGAAAGTCCAATTAAGCGTCTTGATCTATCTCTATAGATCTTAATGCCCAATATGTAAGCAGCTTCACCGAGGTCTTTCATTGAAAAACTCTTATTCAAGTATCCCTTTATGCTATCCAGAAAATTATATATCATTTCCAATCAGTAATATGTCATCCACATATAATATCAGAAATGCTACAGAGCTCCCACTCACTTTCTTGTAAATACAGGCTTCTCCAAAAGTCTATACAAAACCAAATGCTTTGATCACACTATGAAAGCATTTATTCCAACTCTGAGAGGCTTGCACCAGTCCATAAATGGATCGTTGGAGCTTGCACACTTTGTTAGTTCCCTTTGGATCAACAAAACCTTCCGGTTGCATCATATACAACTCTTCTTCCAGAAATCCATTCAGGAATGCAGTTTTGACATCCATCTGCCAAATTTCATAATCATAAAATGCGGCAATCGCTAACATGATTTGGACAGACTTAAGCATCGCTATGGGTGAGAAGGTCTCATCGTAGTCAATCCCTTGAACTTGTCGAAAACCTTTCGCAACAAGTCAAGCTTTGTAGATAGTAACATTACCGTCAGCGTCAGTCTTCTTCTTGAAGATCCATTTATTCTCAATTGCAAGTCAACCAAAGTCCACACTTTGTTCTCATACATGGATCCCATCTCAGACTTCATGGCTTCTAGCCATTTTGCAGGATCTAGGCTCACCATCGCTTCTTCGTATTTTGTAGGTTCATCATGATCTAGTAGCATGACTTCCAGAACAGGATTACCGTACCACTCTTGTGCGGACCTTACTCTGGTTGATCTATGAGGTTCGGTAGTAACTTGATCTGAAGTTTCATGATCATTATCATTGGCTTCCTCACTAATTGGTATAGGTGTCACAGAAACCGGTTTCTGTGATGTACTACTTTCCAATAAGGGAGCAGGTACAGTTACCTCATCAAGTTCTACTTTCCTCCCACTCACTTCTTTCGAGAGAAACTCCTTCTTTAGAAAGGATCCATTCTTAGCAATGAATGGCTTGCCTTCGGATCTGTGATAGAAGGTGTACCCAACAGTCTCCTTTGGGTATCCTATGAAGACACATTTCTCCGATTTGGGTTCGAGCTTATCAGGTTGAAGCTTTTTCACATAAGCATCGCAGCCCCAGACTTTCAGAAACGACAACTTTGGTTTCTTGCCAAACCAGAGTTCATAAGGTGTCGTATCAATGGATTTCGATGGTGCCCTATTTAACGTGAAAGCAGCCGTCTCCAAAGCATAACCCCAAAACGATAGCGGTAAATCAGTAAGAGACATCATAGATCGCACCATATCTAGTAAAGTACGATTACGACGTTCGGACACACCATTATGATGTGGTGTTCCGGGTGGCGTGAGTTGCGAAACTATTCCGCATTGTTTCAAATGTAGACCAAACTTGTAACTCAAATATTCTCCTCCACGATCAGATCGTAGAAACTTTATTTTCTTGTTACAATGATTTTCAACTTCACTCTGAAATTCTTTGAACTTTTCAAATGTTTCAGACTTATTGTCAGGACCCCGATTCCAAGTCACATCGATCTAGCCGGTAACACCTCATATCACATTGCGGCCTCACGCACGGTATCCCCACGAGTGTCGCCTTACCATGGCCCGAGACCGTTTGCGCCTTTTGGCTCACGTATATGATAGTGTCGGTAGCATCCATATGACAGAGAACCCGGGCCGACATGGCTAGTCATGAACCCAAAGCGGCACAGACCTATGGAGACATGCATACATGAATCACATCGAGCATGTCGGTCATCAGTGTGTGAATCCGGGCTGTAGCACTGGGCTAACAGGACTCCGGGGAACCCGGGCTGTAGCAGGCTAGGCAGGACTCCGGAAGTCACCGCGTGACATTTCCCCGAAGGGATAGACATAGGAACGAAGTGAAACACATGCTGGCCAGTCAAGTGTCCTGAGCAGTAGTGCTGGGCTAGCAGGACTCCGGTGAACTGAGCTGTAGCGGACTACTATGGCTCAAGGAGCACTAGACTACATTTCCTCATAGGAGAGGCTGCCAAGGATAAACAACTAGATTGTCGGATCCCACATATATCAAGCATTTCAATCATACACACAATATGCTCGATATGTGCAAATACAACATGGCATCACAACAAAACTCTATAACTCAAGTACTTTATTTAAAGGCTCTAGAGAGCCATACATAACATGTTCATACAGGTAGGGGTCACATGACCCGGCACTCAAGTCATACAAGCATACAAGCACATGCGGAAGCAAATAGTCTGAGTACAGACACTAGAAAGCAAGAAGGCCTCTCGAAGCCTGTCTATCTACATAGGGCCCTCCATGGCTAGGATCACCACATGGGTGGCAAGTCACTCATCGACGTTGAGATCTACATAAAACCCATCGGAGGGGGCGGTATTGTCGTCTGAAAACAGTAATTAAGAAAACATGAGTACAAAGGTACTCAACAAGTCTTACATCAGAACCTACTATACATGCTCATTCTCAAGAAGGTGGTGGAGTTATTGCAGCAAGCCAGCTTTGACTCTTGGCTAAGCTATCCTATGGGACACCACTAGTCAAATAGTTTTCGCACACGAGTCCACTAATCACCAACACAATACTCCACCGGAGATCCTCCCTCGTCATCCTACGAGAGAGCCATCCTCGGTACTCACACTTATCTTGAGTCTTTTAGTAGTAACCACTAACTTGTCTATGAACTGTATAGGCAACCAAATAGTCCTTTACCGCGGACGCGGCTATTCGAATAGTTTTATACCCTGCAGGGGTGTACTTCGTCAAACATGTTTCCACCACTTAGCGTCTGCACACGACATGTGCTCGGCAGACTTCAAGCGAAAGCCGACGTGGGTGTAGACCACGACCTGACTAACCGCACAAGTCTCTAGTCCAGGTTTATCGCCTATTCAGGTTCCATTCGCAAGGAGATCCGGCCGGGGTGTCCTCAACGGCCCCAAACGATGTGTGCAGGGTTCCTGAGACACCAAACGGGTGACTCGGTACACCATGCCACGGTGTATCTACCGCATCATAGCCCACCCCTAGGGTCAGCGCTACGCACGGCCGCCAACACATAACCTACAAACACCAAAAACTAGTTGCAACTCCTGGACAGAGGACGAGAGGGGTCAGTAAGTCGAGCGGGGTCATATTTCAGGGCCCAATGTGTGGTAGTAGTTGAATCTTAAATCACGCATACAGATCTCAGTTCTTATGGACGACCTCAATGAAACAACCCACCATGTACTCCTACATGGCGTCTCATCGATACGTTTACCAAAACATGTTCAACACATCCCTCACATTACCGACATAATCATTTCACTCTAGCCCATCACCCAGATGAACCAGACCTGACACAACTCTAAGCATAGCAGGCATAGCAAGGTAGGAAACACATACATGGCTCAATCAACTCCTACACATGCTAGTGGGTTTCATCTAATTATTGTGGCAATGACAGGTCATGCAGAGGATAAGGGTTCAAATACCGTAGCACACAGCAGTTTGAAACATTCTTGTCTTAATGCAGTAAATGAGAGCAGAGGCGAGAACATGGGATTGTATCGATATGATCAATGGGCCTGCTTGCCTGATGGAGTGGTAGTAGGGTACTGCCCTTCAGTTGGATACTCGGAGATATCCTCGGAGGCAGAACCTATCACGAAGGACACACAGAACATAATCAACATATGGCAATATGCAACAATATGATGCATGCTATGACATGGCAAAATGATGTGTCCTGCCTAATGCAAAGTGAAACAAGTTGAAATGGGTTCATTTGAATCAAAGATTCAAATCAAAGTTAAAGTTCTTATGCATAATAAGTGTACTAGCTTGTTTCACCTAATCAGCAAGGTTAAAGTGTTTTGTCATGCATGAAACCATTACAAATGGATAGATTGAATTTTTTTGATCATTTTTCATACATAATTTGTTTGATTTGGAGCTATGGTTGATTTTCTATGATTTTTAGAAGTTTAGGCTATTTTCTGGAATTTCCTATATGAAAATAAATCCAGAAATTAAATAATTGTGTCAGCACTGTGTCACTGTGATGCCAGCGAGTCAAAGGCGCCAGGGCCAGTCAAACCTGACTGGTAGGCCCCGTCTATCAGTGTCTCAGCTAACTAACAGAATTAAGTTAGTACTAACTAACTGTAAGTGGGGCCTGGGCCCACATGTCAGTGACCTAAACTAATTAAAATTAGTTAGCACTAATCCTAAACTAATTAACAGGCCGGCCCCACCTGTCATAGGCTCAGGGGGGAAGTCAACCTGTGTCAGCAGAGTCAACCTCGCCGGTCAGCGGGTCAAAGCATGCCGGCGTTTAGCCGCCGGCGAGGCCAGACGCGGCCGCGCGCTGCGGGAATCGCCCACAGGGCACCATTTGCTGCGCGGAGAGCAGCTACAGGCAGCTGGTGCTCGCTCGCATCCAGCCGTGGTGATGGCTTGGCCGGGGAGTGGCCGGAGCATCGCCGGCGACGAGCTTGGCGGAGGCCGAAGCTCGGGTCAGCTCATGCGCGTGGCTATAGTGGCCTAGGCGGCATGGCGCTAGCACCTACAACATCTACGCGATGCGGTGAGCATGCTGGACATGCCAGCGGGACCGCTAAGCGGCCGGAGCTACATCGGCGACGAGCTCAAGCGGCGGTGCATTCGGACGAAAAAGGCACGGCGGCTACAGAGCTCTAGCGATGAAGCGGAGAGAAGGGGGAGGAGCAGTAGCTCACTGGGAAGCCGCAAAGATGGTCAGCGTGCTCGGGGAAGGCTCGGTGCGGTCAGAACAATGATGGCTATCTCGGGTGGCCCGAGGTTGAAGATGACGGCGGCGGGGACGATGCATGGGCTCCGGCGTCGTGCGTCTTGGCTAGTCGACGTAGTCGACCACGGCGAACCGTCCGGACACGGTGAGAGGGCGCGGGGATGGCGTTGGACGCGGCTGTGGTGAGCGGCGATGATGGTGACGTCTCGGGCGACGTCGGGGAGGGCGAGAGAGAGGAGCCAGAGGGGAGAGCGAGTGTCTGCGAGGTCGGGGAGAGAGAGGGGGTTCGTCCCACGTCGACAGCTCGACGAGGGGAGTGGCGAGGCAGCGGGCAGCTACGTGGCACGCATGCTGTGCTCGCCGTTGAGCAGCTGCTTGCCTGCCTGGCCAAGCCAAGCAGCTCGCTGGAGCGGTGGCTGGGCTGGGCCGGCAGGTGGGCCTGCTGGGTGGGCGCCAGGTAAGCCTTTCTCTTTCTCTCTTTTCCTGTTTTGTTTTCCTTTTCTATTTTTCTGTAACTTTAGGGCTTTATTAAAAATACTTAGGCACTTACTAAAATCCTGAAAATAATTGTGGGCTCTGTTAGGATTATTCCTAACAGCCCTCACTTAAATCCAGAATTATTTGGGCATTTAAAATATTTTATAGCATTTAAATGCCCAAATTCAAATACTTATGATTTAATTCAAAAAATCCAGAATGTCCTAGAAAAGAGTGCACCATTTTTGCCAGGGGTTTTAACCCAATCCAGAAATGATGAACATTTTGTGAAGGGCATTTTGGGTTCACTGAAAATAATTTTAGTAAACCCTAGTTGTTTCCAGGGGGGTGCTGGGGGTTCTGTCATCCCCATTTCAAGTTTCTGTAAAAGTAGACATGATGCAACACTCTAATGCATGAACCAGCTAGGGTGTGACAACTCACCCCCACTCAAAAGAATCTCGTCCTGAGATTTAGGATCCTCCGGGAAGAAGGTGGGGTACTCGAGTCGAAGACGATCCTCCCTTTCCCAAGTGGCTTCTTTCTCGGAATGGTGTGACCATTGAACCTTGAGAAACTTGATATTATGGCGTCGAGTGGTATGCTCGGCTTGATCAAGGATACGAACGGGATATTCCCGATATGAGAGGTTATCTTGTAGATCAAGCATTTCGTGGTCCACTCCACGGATAGGATCCGCGAAGCAACGCCTGAGTTGAGAAACATGGAAGATATCGTGAACTCTGGAAAGATGCGAAGGTAGTTCCAATTGGTAGGCAACTTCTCCTCGTTTGGCAAGAATGCGAAAGGGTCCAATGTAACGAGGAGCCAATTTGCCTTTGATACCGATACGATGGGTTCCCTTTAACGGAGTAACCCGAAGGTAAGCCTTCTCGCCGACTTCATAAGTCATGAGCTTATGTTTACGATCATATTGGCTCTTTTGGCGAGATTGGGCTGTTTTCAATTTCTCACGAATAACACGAACCTGCTCTTCTGCTTCCTGAATCATATCCGGGCCAAAGAGTTGTCTTTCCCCGGTTTCTGACCAGTTAAGAGGCGTTCGACATTTTCGTCCATAGAGAACTTCGAAAGGAGCTTTGCCCAAGCTAGATTGATAACTATTGTTATAAGCAAACTCCGCGAATGGAAGGCATTTCTCCCAACCCATTCCGAATGAGATGACAGAAGCTCGGAGCATATCTTCCAGAATTTGATTGACTCGCTCTACTTGACCACTTGATTGAGGATGGAAGGCGGTGCTAAAAGAGAGACGAGTTCCCATAGCATTTTGGAAACTTTCCCAAAATCGAGAGGTGAAGAGACTCCCACGGTCTGAGTTAATTTCCAATGGGACACCATGAAGAGACACTATTCGGGAGATGTATAAATCAGCTAGCTGGCTAGCGGTGATACTCTCACGAACAGGTAGGAAATGGGATACTTTGGAAAGACGGTCGATCACGACGAAGATGGCATTATTCCCTCTCTTGGTCCTGGGAAACCCAGTAATGAAATCCATACTGATTTTATCCCATTTCCACTCAGGAATAGCCAAAGGTTGAAGGGTGCCAGTAGGCCGTTGATGCTCTGCTTTAACACGATGACAGATGTCGCAACTAGCAATGTATTGAGCAATTTCTCTCTTCATCCTAGTCCACCAAAACCTCTGGCGTAGGTCTTGATACATTTTAGTACTATTGGGATGAATGGTGAGAGGGGATTCATGAGCTTCCTTAAGAATCAACTGGTGTAAATGTTGTTTCTTGGGAACCACCAAGCGGTTCTCGAAGAAGACAACACCTCGCTCATCCATGGAAAAACATTTAGCAACTCCGCTACCGATGTTTTCCTTAATCCGGTATATGCCCTTATCACGCTTCTGGGCAGCTATGATTTGATCCGTAAGGTTAGGCTTCGCCACCATGGTGGATAGGAATCCTCGAGGAACAATGTGAAGATTAAGCTTACGAAATTCCTCATGGAGAAGTGGTTGACTTTGTTGTAGCATCAGGTTGTTACAATAGGATTTACGACTTAGCGCATCAGCCATGACATTGGCCTTGCCCGGGGTGTAAGTTATTCCTAAGTCGTAATCCGAGATCAACTCGACCCAACGTCATTTCCTGAGATTCAAATCCGGTTGGGTGAAGATATATTTCAAACTTTGGTGATCGGTGAAGATCTCGCAACGATTACCGAGAAGGTAATGTCGCCAAGTTTTGAGTGCATGGACTACAGCTGCAAGCTCTAGATCATGTGTGGGATAGTTTTCCTCATGGGGGTGTAATTGTCGTGAAGCATAGGCAATTACCTGACGATCTTGCATGATTATGCAACCCAGTCCTTATCGCGAGGCGTCGCAATAGATAATAAAGTCCTTGGAGAAATCTGGTGGTACCAGTACGGGAGCAGATGTCAGGCGTCTTTTCAGTTCCTGAAAGCTAAACTCGCACTGTGGGGTCCACTCAAACTTTTTATCTTTCTTGAGGAGTTTAGTTAGAGGTTTAGCAACCTTGGAGAAATTCTCGACGAAGCGGCGGTAATAGCTCGCTAAGCCAAGGAAGCTCCGAACTTGCTTGACCGTCTCAGGTGGAGTCCAATCAAGGACGGCTTGAACTCGCTCGGGATTGACAGCAATACCCTTGCCAGAGATTACATGGCCTAGATAGGTCACTTCTGGCAACCAAAATTAAGACTTGGAGAATTTGGCATAAAGGCGATGCTCTCGAAGTTTCGTCAATACCAGCCTTAGATGTTCGACATGTTCCTCTTCATTCCTGGAGTAGATGAGTATATCATCGAGGTATACTACGACGAATTTATCCAAATACTCCATGAAGACCGAGTTCATTAACCGAGAGAAGGTGGCTGGGGCATTGGTTAAACCGAAGGACATAACGGTGTACTCGTATTGGCCATAACGAGTAACAAACGCCGTTTTGGGAATGTCCCCGTTTCTGATTTTGATTTGATGGTAGCCCAACCTCAAATCCATCATGGAAAAGACCGAGGATTCAGCGAGCTGATCATATAGATCGTTGATCCTGGGAAGCGGATACTTGTTCTTGATGGTGACCAAGTTGACAGGTCGGTGATCTACAATCATCCGATCTGTTCCATCCTTCTTCTTGACGAAGAGGACGGGGCAAGCCCAAGGAGAGGAACTAGGACGGATGAAACCCTTTTTCAAGGACTCATCGAGTTGGTTCTTAAGCTCGGCTAGTTCTCAGGGTGCCATCTTATAGGGTCTTCTAGAAATTGGAACGGTTCCTGGAACATGGTCTATCACAAACTCGACATCCCTGTCAGGTGGAACACCTGGTAGTTCTTATGGAAAGACATCCGGAAAGTCCCGGACTACCGGAATATCTTCAAGGTCTGGAAGGGGGTTGGCATTTAGGGAGTAAAGCTGGCGCTTGGCCACTCGAGTTAAGACATTAACTGTCTTGCCCGATGGGTGAGTAAGTTGAATGGTTCTAGTGGCACAATCAATCTTAGCATAATGAGCTAACATCCAGTCCATACCCAAGATGATGTTTATGTCCAAGGACTTGAGAGCTATTAAGGATGCAAGGAAGACAAGTCTATCGACAAGAATTTCGTTCTCATGGCTTACTCTAGAAGTTTGCCATTTGGAACCCGGAGTTTGAATTACCATGGAAGTGGGCATGTCACAGAATGTCGTGTTATGCAATCGAGCATAGTTCTCGGATATGAATGAATGAGATGCTCCAGTATCGAAAAGAACAGATGTCGGATGGCAATTAACAAGGAGCGTACCAAGGACGACGTTTGGATCCTCATGAGCCTCCTCAGCTGAGACATAGTTGACATGGCCACGTGTAGTGGTGACCGGCTTGGCGTAGAATGTCTTTCCCACTGGCTTACCACGGCCAACAGACTTTCCAGAATGATTGGGGTTGTTGTTCTGGGGACACTCTCGACTATAGTGACCCGACTCTCCACACTTGAAACATGTCACAACATTGGGGCGTGGAGCAGCATTAGCAGCGGGGCCACCATAGGGCTTGGACGGTGCAAACTGCTGGTTGGGGCGAGGCGCCTCAAAGGATGGCCTCGGAATGAACCTGGGTGGCAGTGCCGTTCTTGGAATCCACACCCAGCGCTTTTGAGATCCAGAGCCGGATGAAGAGCCAAAATCACGAGAGTGCTTGCATGAAGCATCATAGTCAGACTGGCCTGTCTCAGCACTGATGGCTTTATTGACCAACTTCTGAAAGGAGGTGCACTCGTGCAGACGAAGATCGCGGTGAAGCTCAGGGCTAAGTCCCTTGCGGAACCTTGCCTGCTTCTTAGCGTCGGTGGATACCTCTTCAGGAGCATATCGTGCCAGATTCCCAAGTTCACGACTATATGCACCCACAGTCAGTCTTCCTTGGGTGAAATTGCAGAACTCTTCCCTCTTGCGATCTATGAGACCTTCCGGGATGTGATGCTCACGGAAAGCCTCACTGAATTCAGCCCAAATAGTGATTTGGCCAACCGGGCGCATAGCTTCAAAGTTTTCCCACCAAAGGCTAGCAGGGCCTTCGAGGTGATAGGCAGCATAGGTAACCTTATCAGCTTCGGCTACGTTAGCAGAACGTAGCTTGTGTGTGATGCTGCGGAGCCAGTCATCCACGTCGAGGGGCTCGACGGAATGATTGAACTTTGGTGGGTACAACTTGATGAAGTCATTGATTGACACCAAGTCATTTCGCTGATGGCGTGCAGTGTTCTGCTCAATCCGCTCCAGCAAGCGGTTAGTCTCATGCTTGTTTCTTTCCGCCTCCAGCATAACTTCGGCCAGAGAAGGCGGGTGAGGCAGATTTTCACCTCTAACTGCACTGTCTTCCCCCTGCTCCGGGGCAGCAGGGTTGCTGCGGGTGTTGACCATCCTGGGAGAAAACAAGACAATGGTTTAGATAAGGATGGCACAAACTTAGCAAGGAAGTGCAGAATGTAATGGATAACATGGAATGCTAAGATGTTCATTGCACGACATGGTAATATAGAAACTGCCATATATATACCATTGATCATACACACCGTACATAGTTTAGTACAAGCCCAAGATAGAGTACCACTATGGTGAAAGACATTACATCTCATCGAAGGCATTCCAAGCTCCTATACATTATTTTTCTACACCTCCGGAGCGTGATACACACCAAGTCGTATCCCACAGGTCACGCAAGACTGTGGAGAATACAACTATTACAGTACTAGTGAAACTACTACTAGCTCAGACGGCTCCGTAGTAATCCTCATAGAAGTCACCACCAAAGCCTGGAAGTGGAACATAATCATCTGGGAACAGACAGTCCTGCGGAGCCTGCGGACCATAGGGACTCGGATGTGGCCTTGGTCCCACAGGTGGTGGCAGACGGGGACCACAAGGAGGGGTGATGCCTCCTACATCGCGCCACTCCATACAATCTGGCAATCCAGACCGTACAGGGTACAGATCCCTCATGTCCATGTATCATGCCTGCACCGCACGTGCAAACCGAGTCAAAGTGGCCCAATGATTAGAACGAGTGTGGAAAAGCTCCATACGCAAGGCCCGATTTTCGCGGTCCTTATCCTCGAGCATCTCGGCAGTGGTGCGGAGTAGTGACTCCTCATGTGTAGAGTCATAGTACAAGGCCTGATAGTACCCCTGTGCTCCAGGAAGTGAGGCTGGCATGTAACGGAAGTCGGTGTTCTGTAGCAAGGCAGTCCTGACTCGAATGATAGTCATCATTGAATAGGCTGCATCCTGCACAGACATCTCAATAGTGACCCCAAGTCCATAGGAACAGTGAAGGGGCTCAGTGGCTCCAGGATAAGAGGGATATATCCTGACGGTACAGAGGTACTGGCTCTGGTTGAAGTCTCTAAACTGCTCCTCGACGGTATATTCCAGATACCACCGATAGCCTGACTCAACCATCACTCGAACCAACATGGCCGTGTGGCCGGGCACATCAAGGCACCGGGTCAGACGAACCACTTGGTTCTGCGAACGGGTGGCCATCTGAAAGCACAGAATAATGCAAAGGCATTAGAATTTTCTAGGGGAAATCGGACAGCATAACAGCTGTAAATGCTCAGAAAAAGATTTGAGACATCCACAACAGTTTGCAATACCACTCAACAACATCATATCAAGGTTCTGATTCAACTGGCAACATACTAAAAGTAGTAGAAACTGTACTGAGGATTGTAACAACAATGATATAAGCTACTACGGATTAGTAACACGTGAACCTGATAGAAGAAGAGAGCCTAGTCCTTAACCCACGTTGAATGAGAAGAGAATGACTCAGATCAGAGGGCATAAGGTAAAGGAGTAAAAGAGCCTTACGTTCCCTCCCACAATCAATTCCCCTACATATAACTAAAGCATTTCTAGACTCGACATCGACCAGTTTGGCTCAACGAACCTACAGGCAGTCCGGCTCTGATACCAACGCTGTCAGGACCCCGATTCCAAGTCACATCGATCTAGCCGGTAACACCTCATATCACATTGTGGCCTCACGCACGGTATCCCCACGGGTGTCGCCTTACCATGGCCCGGGACCGTTTGCGCCTTTTGGCTCACGTATATGATAGTGTCGCTAGCATCCATATGACAGAGAACCCGGGCCGACATGGCTAGTCGTGAACCCAAAGTGGCACATACCTATGGAGACAGGCATACATGAATCACATCGAGCATGTCGGTCATCAGCGTGTGAATCCGGGCTGTAGCACTGGGCTAACAGGACTCCGGGGAACCCGGGCTGTAGCAGTCTAGGCAGGACTCCGGAAGTCACCGTGTGACATTTCCCCGAAGGGACATACATAGGAACGAAGTGAAACACATGCCGGCCAGTCAAGTGTCCTGAGCAGTAGTGCTGGGCTAGCAGGACTCCGGTGAACCGGGCTGTAGCGGACTACTATGGCTCAAGGAGCACTAGACTACATTTCCCCATAAGAGAGGCTGCCAAGGATAACAACTAGATTGTCGGATCCCACACATACCAAGCATTTCAATCATACACACAATATGCTCGATATGTGCAAATACAACATGGCATCACAACAAAACTCTATAACTCAAGTATTTTATTTAGAGGCTCCAGAGAGCCATACATAACATGTTCATACAGGTAGGGGTCACATGACCCGACACTCAAGTCATACAAGCACATGCGGAAGCAAAAATAGTCTGAGTACAGACACTAGAAAGCAAGAAGGCTTCTCAAAGCCTGTCTATCTACATAGGGCCCTCCATGGCCAGGATCACCACCTGGGTGGCAAGTCACTCATCGACGTCGAGATCTACATAAAACCCATCGGAGGGGGCGGTGTTGTCGTCTGAAAATAGTGATTAAGAAAACATGAGTACAAAGGTACTCAGCAAGTCTTACATCAGAACCTACTATACATGCTCATTCTCAAGAAGGTGGTGGAGTTATTGCAGCAAGCCAGCTTTGACTCTTGGCTAAGCTATCCTATGGGACACCACTAGTCAAATAGTTTTCGCACACGAGTCCACTAATCACCAACACAATACTCCACCGGAGATCCTCCCTCTTCATCCTACGAGAGAGCCATCCTCGGTACTCACACTTATCTTGAGCCTTTTAGTAGTAACCATTAACTTGTCTATGAACTGTATAGGCAACCAAGTAGTCCTTTACCGCGGACGCGGCTATTCGAATAGTTTATACCCTGCAGGGGTGTACTTCGTCACACATGTTTCCACCACTTAGCGTCTGCACACGACATGTGCTCGGCAGACTTCAAGCGAAAGCCGACGTGGGTGTAGACCACGACCTGACTAACCGCACAAGTCTCTAGTCCAGGTTTATCGCCTATTCAGGTTCCATCCGCAAGGAGATCCGGCCGAGGTGTCCTCAACGGCCCCAAACGATGTGTGCAGGGTTCCCGAGACACCAAACAGGCGACTCGGTACACTGTGCCACGGTGTATCTACCGCATCATAGCCCACCCCTAGGGTCAGCGCTACACAAGGCCGCCAACACATAACCTACAAACACCAGAAACTAGTTGCAACTCCTGGACAGAGGACGAGAGGGGTCAGTAAGTCGAGCGGGGTCATATTTCAGGGCCCAATGTGTGGTAGTAGCAGAATCTTAAATCACTCATACAGATCTCAGTTCTTATGGACGGCCTCAATGAAACAACCCACCATGTACTCCTACATGGCCTCTCATCGATATCTTTACCAAAACATGTTCAACACATCCCTCACATTACCGAAATAATCATTTCACTCTAGCCCATCACCCAGATGAACCAGACCTGACACAACTCTAAGCATAGCAGGCATAGCAAGGTAGGAAACACATACATGGCTCAATCAACTCATACACATGCTAGTGGGTTTCATCTAATTACTGTGGCAATGACAGGTCATGCAGAGGATAAGGGTTCAACTACCGTAGCACACAGCAGTTTCAAACGGTGTTGTCTTAATGTAGTAAATGAGAGCAGAGGCGGGAACATGGGATTGTATCGATATGATCAATGGGGCTGCTTGCCTGATGGAGTGCTAGTAGGGTACTGCCCTCCAGTTGGATACTCGGAGATATCCTCGGAGGCAGAACCTACCACGAAGGACACACAGAACATAATCAACACATGGCAATATGCAACAATATGATGCATGCTATGACATGGCAAAATGATGTGTCCTGCCTAATGCAAAGTGAAACAAGTTGAAATGGGTTCATTTGAATCAAAGATTCAAATGAAAGTTAAAGTTCTTATGCATAATAAGTGTACTAGCTTGTTTCACCTAAACAGAAAGGTTAAAGTGTTTTGTCATGCATGAAACCATTACAGATGGATAGATTGAATTTGTCTGATCATTTTTCAAATATAATTTGTTTGATTTGGAGCTATGGTTGATTTTCTATCATTTTTAGAAGTTTAGGCTATTTTCGGGAATTTCCTATATGAAAATAAATCCAGAAATTAAATAATTGCGTCAGCACTATGTCACTGTGACGTCAGCGAGTCAAAGGCGCCAGGGCCAATCAAACCTGACTGGTGGGCCCCGTCTGTCAGTGTCTCAGCTAACTAACAGAATTAAGTTAGTACTAACTAACTGTCAGTGGGGCCTGGGCCCACATGTCAGTGACCTAAACTAATTAAAATTAGTTAGCACTAATCCTAAACTAATTAATAGGCCGGCCCCACCTGTCATAGGCTCAAGGGGGAAGTCAACCTGTGTCAACAGAGTCAACCTCGCCGGTCAGCGGGTCAAAGCCTGCCAGCGTTTAGCCGCCGGCGAGGCCAGACGCGGCGGCGCGCTGCGGGAATCACCCACAGGACACCATTTGCTGCGCGGAGAGTAGCTACAGGCAACTGGTGCTCGCCCGCGTCCAGCCGTGGTGATGGCTTGGCCGGGGAGTGGCCGGAGCATCGTCGGCGACGAGCTTGGCGGGGGCCGAAGCTCGGGTCAGCTCGTGCCCGTGGCTGCAGTGGCCTAGGTGGCGTGGCGCTTGTCGGTGTCAAAACCGGCGGATCTCGGGTAGGGGGCCCACAAAGTTTTACCCAGGTTCGGGCCCTCTCGATGGAGGTAAAACCCTACGTCCTGCTTGATTAATATTGATGATATGGGTAGTACAAGAGTAGATCTACCACGAGATCAGAGAGGCTAAACCCTAGAAGCTAGCCTATGGTATGATTGTTGATGTGTATGTATGCTCTATCGACTAGCCTGGCCCAGGTTTATATAGTGCACCAGAGGCCTAGGTTAACAAGAGTCCAAGCCGAATACGCCGGTGGGGAGAATTCTTGTCTTGATTGCCAAGTCTTGTGGAATCTTCCTTGTATGCGGCAGCTGTCCGAACTGGCCCATGAGTATACGGCCACGGGGGTCCTCGGCCCAATCTATCAGATCGGGAGATGACGTGTTGAGTACCCCCCCTAGTCCAGGACACCGTCAGTATCCCCCTGAACCGGTCTTCAAGTTAGGGACGCTCCTCGATTCTTCCGAACTGTTCTTCATCTTCGGTCGTCGGTCTTGAAAACTGGTTCAACAAATCTTCTTTATCTTCGATCTTGAGGATCGCCGAAATGCATTCGACGGGTTTACACATCGGGTATCCGAGGAGCCCCTTTAAGTTTCCGGCCTTTACCAATGCCTTGTTATTTTTATGCCACACCTCGGGTTTGAAGTTGTTCCCGGGCGGCAACATCCTCTTGCGTCCGAGCTCCAACGCCGGACTTTATTCGAGGTATCTTTTGCAACCGAGCACCAACACCGGACCGCTTCCCAGCTCTAACGCTGGAATGTATCCGAGCTCCTATGCCGGACTGTATCCGAGCTCCAACGCTGGACTATATCCGAGGTGTCATAAATCACCTTGGTTCAAAGAAGTTTGAAGGAGTTTAGCCGAGCTTAATGCCGGAAATGCCCTCTATGGAGCCAGCCACTAGCGCCCGAGCTTTATGTCGGGCCGCTTCCGAGGTGGTGCACCACCCCGAATGTGGGCCGATTTTTGTGAATATTTTTTATTGGTGCAATTTATTCTCTGCTGAGATATATAGCCAGTAGCCCTCAAGGTGTGTATCGGTCTAAAACCCGAGATGCACCTGAAGGATGACATAAGACCACTGATCCCAGTAGCCGCTGAGACTCAGGTTGATTTGCAAAATCGGCCTGAGGATCAAGTCCAAGCTCGGCGGAATACTTTGGGACAATAAAAGCGGCATGCTCAGTCCTCGAGACTCAGGTTGGGTGCGGCCGACCAACCTGAGGATCAAAATCTCCTCGGAAACTATATTGCACACAAAATTTTCTGCATTGGACAAGCAATGCAGTAGCCCCCGAGACACTGGTCGGGTGGTAACACCAGATCAGGGGATCAATGTGCCCCTTTAATATTTGTAAATAATAAGCCCGAAGCCCAGTAGCCCCCGAGCCTTAATGCGGGCACAGGTGGCCGAATTAAGGATCAATATCCATAGTAAAATCACAAATTATGTGTAATGACTCTATGTATCCAAGTACTTTACGTCATTAATGCTCGGATCCGCATTGTACAAAACTTTGTTGACCGACCATCGGCTTCCACCTCCTCGGCCAGTAGCCGAGGAGTGTTTGTCCTACTTTATAAATCCTTTATGAGGGCAAAGATTTACGACAAACAAGGCAATCTGGCCATACGGTTTTATAAACAAAGGTACGCAGAGAGTTATATTACTGTTTAACAGAAGAAATGTCTTCCAAAGAAAATAGTCCCGCTATCGGTTCCTTTCTTTGGGTTGTCATGCTAAGCATGATCATTAAACCTCAACTCTAATGTAAGAGCAAAATATTGAGGATTTAGTTTGGGAGGCCAGTTAATAGCCCCCGGTAGTGTTCGGCGACAGTCGGGGTCAAGTCGTAAACACTTCGGCCAATGTTATGAACGGCCCATCATTTAACATAGTCATCGGATCGCTGACCAGTTTACGCTTATTGTGAAAGTCAGTTTTTGGCTTTCTCCACTGAGGTGCTTAACCATGTGAGCTGGAAGCACAATCGCAGTGGTTCTCCCTTTGTACGCCTAGCCGAACAAAACGGAACGTAGGAAGCAAGTGCAGGAGCCGGGCAACCCAACTATTGACCGAAGACACAATTCGAAACTGATGCATATATAGCAATATCTGAGAATGTTTTTGCCGAATCCCTAAAGGTGTCCGGCGTTGCACTGCGAGACTAATGCTGGAAAAGCACAAATAGTTTAAAAGTGCCAAAAAGCTTGGAAAACCAAGAAACGTCAGTAAAAACATGACGTCCGAACAATATCAAGTGTTCGGTGCCAATCCGAAAGTTGGTCTTAGAAAAAAGAAGTGCTTCTGTCGTGCTTTAACATGATACATCCTATCTCAAGACTTCGAGCAGGTCAGCCTACGGCTTCAACCTCCTATCCCGAGGGCGGAGTACTTCTCATCAGGCCAGTTTAGCAAACTAAACTCTAGCGGCTTTGAGAGAGAAACTAGGCTCCCCGGCTAGTGACCGCACACTCGTGTCGAAAAAAGGAGTGATAAATAATAATAATAATAAAACTTTGCAACGACTAAGAAGAAGAACACTTATTATAAAACAGCTCAAATATACTTAAGAGCCCCCAAGTGACTTGCCTAGAAGAATGATTGCATGTACCGAAGTACTTATATCATATCTATGTTCAACCGAACTTCAAACGCGTCTTAACCGACCGTCAGCTTCTCCCTCTTCGGTCAAGGACCGAAAAGTGTTATGTACTCCATCAGTCGAGAATATCGACGGTGTTTCCAATAACCAGGCAATCAGGCCATAAGGCTGTAACAGACAAAGCGCGCTCAGGGAACTTATGCTATATTACCGTGAAGTGTAAGAAGCATCTTCGAAGAAAATAGTACCCCCACTGATACCTTTCTTCAGTGCTCATTGTTATTATGAGACTTGTGCAATATATTTTTTATACTCATGAGTTCCGTTGTGTGCCGACCATCATTGAAAACTATAAGAGTGCTAGCTTTCGGCTTCACCCAGTCTGAGGTCCGGCTCGGGCGACCCGATCGTGACAATCGCAGAGGTGATCCCTTTACTCCCTAGCCGAACAATCGGCAACATAGGGGTAAACACAGGAGCGAGGCAACCCAGCTTGCAAATCGCTTAAGTCAATATGGTGCATATTGTGGCGTAATACACGAACAAGGAACGAAGCCGTACAAGTATAATCATATGCAAGTGGAAAAGCTTCATGAAGGAAGCCCCTAAATGAATTGGGTATTTGAATTTATGCGTCACAAACAAAGTTTGGACAAGGAAATTTTTTACAAACAACTTTTTTCCAAAAAAGTATAATGCTTGGTCGAACCGAACACAAGTTAGAAATTAAAGCTTTGAGCATGAAAGCGACTTAGCTGGTTAATGTGTTCAGTATTGATGACGCAGTCCGAGCTTGATGCGGGGCAAGGTTCCATCCCCCAAGCTGGTCCCGAGGTGGCGGAGTGGAGAGCTCGACACGCCGAAGTGGTGACATAGCACGGTCAATGCAGACCAGCAGAGTGACGCTGAAGTCCCCGGATCATTTTCCTGTGCACAAAAAATAGTGCAAACCGGAGATAATAGTAATAATGATAATTAAAAAAATGTTGCATAATAAATAATTTATGCAAAGTGAGGAATAGAAGAAATATGGCTTGACACCGAAGTCAATGTCGATGTAGGGCATCAACGTGATGTAGTAAAGGCGTGGCAAAGCCTGAATTCACAGGTCGGTCCGAGCTCCGGATGCGGCGTTCGCCGGACTATGTACGGGAACTGATCGAACCACCAGGTGACCGTCGTTAATGCGGTCACCATTTGATAGACCTGTGTACATATCATGGACAAACCAGAGTAATAATTCCTTGGGAAAAATGAACCCAAACAAGCTAAAAATACTGGGATTAATAGCACCTGGTTTATTTGTTGTAGCAATCCGAAGGAAGGTGATTCCCAAAATTGGGACTCGCTCCGCACACCCATTGCCTGATGGGCGATAAAACGACGGCATGGCAATGCTGGTAAAGGTTGACTCGCCGAGGCAAAGCCCTCGGCCCAGCTAACGTGACGGAGCTGGTCGGCTAGTGACGCCGAAGTGTCTGGAGTAGGTTGATGAAGAGATGGCGAAGCCCCCGGTCCAGCCGAGATGTCGAAGCCTCGACGTCAGCCTATGAGTCGAAGTAGGTCGGCGTGATGGACACCAGCTTGAAGAAGCAATAGTGCGGCCCTGTCGATGCAGGTCGTGACGTGGTCGATGCCGGCTTGATGAAGCGACCGTGCGGCGATGCCGGTATGCCCGCTCTGTGTAATCCGTGGGGCGGCGATGTTGATGATGATTTATCCTTCGCGATGTCGGACTCTTATTCGGCTTGCCGAGATGATGATCCGAAGAAATTGAGCTCGGCTAAAGTGACGACGTGTCTAGCGCAGGTCGGCAGCCGTGGAGTTATATTGCCGGACTGGTTTGACACCAGCATGATGTTGAAGATCATGTTCAAAAGATCTTAAAGTTAGTGGGATGTGTTCAAAACACAATACCCCATACAAAACTTCCTTCCAAAGGGGATGTCCGAAATCCCGTTCATAAAAAAGATGAACTCGGTTCGGATTCGTTTTCGCGCAGAAAACAGATCCGAAAAGTGATGCACTAATCAGAAGGTTCACGGAGTTTGGACGGTCGGATCGAGCTGAAATTTTCAGAGGTGGTGGATATAGAAATTCCGCAGCCGATCAATGGTTGGATCTTCCAAAGGACGTCCGAGCTAGAAGCTGGACACTACGCCCTAAACTCATCCAAGTTCCCATCCAGATTTGACAGGGCTCCGGTATATCGTGGATTGCCAGAGATTCCTCCATCGGAACTCGACGAAATTTTCCAGGGTTGTTATAGACTTAATTCCGCACAATTCCACCAAAGCGATCTTCAAAGCGATACTCGAGGAGGTGGTGGCGGCAGATACGAGTGCACTATCGAAAAAAACAGCACGGTTGCTTGGGGGCAATGTTGACGTTGAGCCCCCGAGCTCCATAGATGATTCCTCCGTGATCTTGATAGAGATCGGAGTTGATGTTTGATGAAGGCCCTCGTCCGAACATGGTGATCCAAACACGGGGGGCAATTCTTGGTCGAACCAAGGTGACCAGTCGAACTGGTGACGAAGACGCCGAAGTCGCAGTTGATCTGCAGGCGAGCCATCGATCCTTTTGTCGATCACACAACGGAACTCTCAATAAAAGCACCAATGTCGGTGTCAAAACCGGCGGATCTCGGGTAGGGGGTCCCGAACTATGCGTCTAGGCCGGATGGTAACAGGAGGCAAGGGACATGAAGTTTTACCCAAGTTCGGGCCCTCTCGATGGAGGTAAAAACCCTACGTCCTGCTTGATTAATATTGATGATATGAGTAGTACAAGAGTAGATCTACCACGAGATCAGAGAGGCTAAACCCTAGAAGCTATCCTATGGTATGATTGTTGATGTGTATGTATGCTCTATCAACTAGCCTGGCCCTGGTTTATATAATGCACCAGAGGCCTAGGTTAATAAGAGTCCTAGCCGAATACGCCGGTGGGGAGAAGTCCTTGTCTTGATCGCCAAGTCTTGTGAAATCTTCCTTGTATGCGGCAGCTGTCTGAACTGGCCCATGAGTATACGGCCATGGAGGTCCTCGGCCCAATCTATCAGATCGGGAGATGATGTGTTGAGTACCCCTAGTCCAGGACACCGTCAGCGCTAGCACCTACAGCATCTACGCGATGCGGTGAGCATGCTGGACATGCCAGCAGGACTGCTAAGCGGCTGGAGCTACGTCGGCGATGAACTCAGGCGGCGGTGCATTCGGACGAAAAAGGGACGGCGGCTACACAGCTCTAGCGACGAAGCGGAGAGAAGGGGGAGGAGCAGTAGCTCACTGGGAAGCCGCAGAGACGGTTAGCGTGCTCGGGGATGGCTCGGTGCGGTCGGTGATGACGGCGATCTCGGGCGGCCCGAGGTTGAAGACGACGGCGGCGGGGACGATGCAGGGGCTCCAGCGTCATGCGGCTTGGCTAGTCGACGTAGTCGACGACGGCGAACCGTCCGAACACGGTGAGAGGGCGCGGGGACGACGTTGGACGCGGCTGCGGCGAGCGGCGGCGATGGTGACGTCTCGGGCGACGTCGGGGAGGGCGAGAGAGAGGAGCCAGAGGGGAGAGCGAGTGTCTGCGAGGTCGGGGAGAGAGAGGGGGTTCGTCCCACGTCGACAGCTCAACAAGGGGAGCGGCGAGGCGGCGGGCAGCTGCATGGCACGCATGCTGTGCTCGCTGTCGAGCAGCTGCTTGCCTGCTTGGCCAAGCCAAGCAGCTCGCTGGAGCGGTGGCTGGGCTGGGCCGGCAGGTGGGCCTGCTGGGTGGGCGCCAGGTAAGCCTTTCTCTTTCTCTCTTTTCCTGTTTTGTTTTCCTTTTCTATTTTTCTGTAACTTTAGGGCTTTATTAAAAATACTTAGGCACTTGCTAAAATCCTGAAAATAATTGTGGGCTCTGTTGGGATTATTCCTAACAGCCCTCACTTAAATCCAGAATTATTTGGGCATTTAAAATATTTTATAGCATTTAAATGCCCAAATTCAAATACTTATGATTTAATTCAAAGAATCCAGAATGTCCTAGAAAAGAGTGCACCATTTTTGCCAGGGGTTTTAACCCAATCCAGAAATGATGAACATTTTGTGAAGGGCATTTTGGGTTCATTGAAAATATATCTTAAGTTGGTTACTCTACTTTCTTTTCAGCTCTTAGAATTTAGTTCTTAGTTCGAAGCAAACAATGGATGCTAAATATCATTTCTCTGGTTTGCAGCTTCAAATCTGCCATGGCACAGCCATAATACGGTTTAATTGATCATGCTTAGGGTTTAATTGATCATGTTGGTTCCATGGTGATTTCTTCAATAGAAATCAGAGGGGAAACCCTCTTTTGCTAAAAAAAAATATATGCTTAGAGGTTCCCCCTTTTATAATCACTATACGATCAGAATACATGCTTCGTGTCATAATAACACTGCTCCACCCATCAAGCTAAACAAGCTTAGTTGTTCAAATACGAATATGATATTATTAAAACAGAGTTGTTTAATTGGTCAGCTAAATGTTCCTAAATTAGTTTCGAAAATGCATGTTCGCCGCTCGGGTGTGTATCTCTGTGTGTGGTCTGGTCAGCATGGTTGGGGAGGTGAACTTTGCATATACAGGGGTTTATAGGGAGACACTCTCCAAGTTGAAACCGCAATGCATTCCATAGATAATCTGACTACTTTTTATGTTTTCATGAATCTCAGATTCTGAATAGCATCATAATGATTATGAGCTTGCGCGCATGAAAAGAATAAAGCAGAACAATGCCATGGCTGTCAAACTTGGCATTAAGGGACTGAAATCAAGTCTGGATGCAATGCAATGCAAACACTCTCCACCTACAAATTCATGCTCAGAATATGATCCTAACAGTGATTCTAAGCTAGAGGGAGACCTAAGTCAATGTAGCTCCCTAGTAGAGGAGTCAGAGGAAGATGCCCTATCTTATTCACCCATCAAGGTACTTGCTCTAATTTTCCAAGGTATATTGCTCGCACATATCTTGCAACTGATGCTTTGCATTGCTTCTACTTTGTTGAACTGCCATTAGCTTAGTTTACACATCGTGTATGTGAATACGCCCTGCCTATCCATTTTCAGTACATATTCCATCTGTCATCATACCATATTTATCCATTCAAATGTTGTTCTTGTGTATCAGACGTTCAAAAGGAAGAGGGCGATTGCTGATCGTGGAGGAGCACAAGCAAAGTATTTGGAAAAGGTAGTGGCACCTGATAAATCAAATAGCCCATTAGGTGTAGTTGCAATATCACCTGACCCACAAAATAACCCAACTCTAGCAGACTCTAGCCCTACTACACTGGTCATTTCTGATGCCCCAACTCAGCAGACCCCAACTGTAGCAAACAGTATGATTATGCCAGTTGACATAGCACTAGCTGTACGACGCAAAACCCCCATTCCAGCAAAGAGTACACCAAATCCAGTTGCCAAATCCCTTTTCGAACCAGAGAGAGCCCCAATTGCAGCAAATAGGACCCCTGTTCCATTTCTTCCCAGTTTAGAAGACGAAGCTTATGTTGTTGTCAGGAACTTTGTGCGCATCTTTCCTTCATGGAAAGATTATACCGCAGACACAAAACAATTTCCAGTCTTCCTCCACAACTTACGCGTAAGTAATGTACTAATGTTATTCATGGTCATTACTGCATATGTTTCTGCTGACAGAAGACACAAGATTTCATTCTTTTAAATAGGCGAGGCGCAACTGGATTGTGATGACGAGCAAGGGTTGGTTGCGCTTTTCAAGCACTCGTTGATGAAGTATCGTTCCTACCTGAGGCAAGCGCACTTCGATGGCAAGCCTCTGAACGAAATTTCTGTAAAGTCTCCGGTGCTACATTTATTCGACGGTGACTGGAATAATCTTGTTACACATTGGTCTCGGCTGCAGCGTAAGGTACTGTCTATGATATCACATCACAATTTGAACTACATTTCTGCATTTGCCTTAATGTCTCACTTGTAAAAAAAACTGTTAGCAGAAGAATATTCGTTCTCAAGGGACCACAGAATCTCGCAACTATATTGTACACTGCATTGCTCTTGTGAGTACCTCTTTCCCTGTATGACCATACTTACTTTCATAGATGTTTGATTATGTAGCATCACTGCACATGTTAGCCTCGTAATCGTCCATTTGGTGGACATTATAAGATCTGTATGGACTCTTACATAAATTTAGAATCAACCCAATGCTTTTGAAGAGGTTTAGCTCTGCAGTCCTATTGTAAGGACTGAACGTGGTCTATCACTATACTTACATTAACAGCTACTCCCTCCGTCCCATAATATAAGAATGTTTTGTACAGTACACCAGTGTTCAAAACAATCTTGTATTATGGGAAGAGGGATTGGTTCATTTTGTAGCATTCTGCATCTTATCTCCCTCGCCCACCATTTACTAAAAAAGATCAGATCTATATTTAATCTTACCAACAAGTAGAATACACAGACAATGCCAGTGCAGAAGTGTAACCCATTGCTCTTGTCAGTACATTTTGTCCTGTAACGCTTGTACTTCCAAGGATTGGTAGTTGATTATGTAGCATCAATCTGCATCTTATCTTCATTATCCTCTATCCCTTCCAGTATTATCATATCTATAATTACTCTCTACAAAATATAGAGTACAGGCAATGCTTATGAAGAAGATTATGTGCTGAAATTCTTGAGTTATCCTTCCCTTGCCATGGAGAAGGGCATTATAAAGCCGGTGTTAACTATTAATGTAAGTCAGTCCTTCTAAAGCCTTTATCCTCAACTGCTGTTTAATTTGCTCATACTGCCTATCGTTTACTGCTGTTTAGTTTGCTGTTTCTACCAAAATGCATGTTCGTAAGAACCGTAAGTTCTAAGTTTTACTTGTAAAACCAAATTCCTTATTCATACCATGCACATTACTTAATACTCCCTATATGTATGCTTGTTTTTGTGGATCTATAATCCAGTGTGTGGTGAAGCAGCCCACGTTTGCACCTTGTCATCTCCTGTTTTATCTTACTGATGTGGCTGATGATATGGACAACATGGCATGCACATTATCCAAAATAGATACAATGATTTTCTTTGCCCTTCATCTATGCTTGTTATGTTGACATGGTAATCCAGTAGTGTGGTGAAGCTCCCCATATTATGAACAATGCCAAATTATGCTATTGATATTTTGAACATACTCTTTATTTTCTAATTTGAAATTGGATAGAATTGACAGAACAGTTATCATCTTTGTTTATACACATGCAAAACATGTCATCTCTCTGCTTTGTTTCAGGGTGATATGCCTGATGGCATGCACAAGTCTGCTGAAGGCTGTGAGACAAACCCAACATATATTGCAGCAAAGAAGGCAAAACATCTTGAAGATAGCGAGACAACCCCAAAGTCTTGTCTTGATGCAGTGTTCAAGTTACTTGAGACTAACAGTCAAAAAATCTCATAAAATTCGTTGTCTGAATCAGTTCTACTTCTTCAGTCCCAAGTTCTAGCAGAAAGGCATTCTGCAACTCAACTTCGACTTGAAGTCCTATCTCTAAGAAAGATTGTGGAGAACACCAATGAGAACCTCATCGCTAAACAGCTACACCTGGAAGCTATGACCGACATGTTAGGCCGGTCTCACAGCCTTGCTCAGCAGCTTGCGCAGCAGTTCCCCCGCAAGGCTAACCTTTCTTGAACTGTCTTGGAAGTGGTCTCGGTTCAGTGTTATTTTGTTACGCTGCAATGGTGCCCAGTTTTTGTAATCTGCTTCTTCGTTGCGCTTTATGATCACTGGTGGCAAACTTTGATGCCCAGTGGATGTAATATACCTTAAATCCTTTATTGTGTAGTGTAGGTTTATTCTTAGTTACTATGCTGTAATTTCTTTATTGTATAGAGTAGGTTCGTTCTTAATTCCTACTAGTTACACAGCAGCCCGAAATGAACCCCGGCCCATGATTGTGCGAATCAAATCACGGGCTTTTAATAGGCCAAAATTGCCTGGGTCCTTGTTTGGCCCAATCAGATATCGGCTGCGAGCAGGCCGGATGCAAACCGGGCCGTAGTTAGGCCCAACTATATGACGGGCTTTTAAGAGGCCGCAATTAATATAGGGCTGAAATGTTAAACGGGCCCTTAACAGGCCAAAACTAATATCAGGCCGAATTACTAAGTGGGCCTTTAGCAAGTGGGCCCAAAAGCATAGTGTCTAGTTGATGGGCCGAATCTGATATGGGCCATAATTGAGCCCAAAGCCTCTTAAAGGGTCGGACCTGATCTGGGCCGTAATTTGGCCCAGAACGTGGTAGGCTTTTAACGAGCCGGATCTCATATGGGCCACTATTAGGCCTGGAGCGTGGCAGGCCATTAATGGACCGGATCAAATATGGGCCGACATTTGGCCCAAAACATGGCAGCCAGTTAATGGGCCGACCTACTAGGGTCCTCAAAATCTTGTGGGCCTACAGCTGAGCCGACCCATTAATGTCAGCGAAATCTCGTGGGCCTTTAGCTGGGCCGGCCCATTATGACCCTCAAGAATCTTGTGGGCCTTTACCTGGGCCGGCCCATTATGGCACACAAAAATCTTGTGGGCCTTTACCTGGGCCGGCCCATTATGGCCCGCAAAATCTTGTGGGCCTTTAGCTGGCCCAGCCCATTATGGTCCGCAAAATCTCGTGGGCCTTTAGCTAGGCCGGCCCATTATGGTCCGTAAAATCTTGTGGGCCTTTAGTTGGGCCGGCCCATTTAAACTTGTTGGGTCATGCCACGTGTCGACGTATCATAGGCGCCTTCTGTCCAGTGAGTGGATGACATCTGTCCCGAAGATGAGCCGACATGTGTTTCCTCTAGCCAATGATGATTTTACACGTGGAAAATCCCCATTGGTCGGGGCTGTTAACGGGTTATCGGATCCAAAACCCGACCCGATAGCTTAACGGCGTTCCGTTACGGTGGATGCCACGTGTCGGTCACCCTTGACGAAAGCACTTCTATGACGCGCGATTTATCGTCATGGAAGTGGACACTTCCATGATGATAATTTTGGTAATGTCATGGAACACTTCTACGACAGCACATGTATGACTATCTTGATTCTGTCATAAATTTGTCATGGATGTACATGCATGACAAAAAAAGCGACCTACTGTGACAAACACGTATCATCATGGAAGAGTATTTTTTTGTAGTGTTGCGGCAGTGGAATTAGGTTTTTGGCTCCGTCCCCGATCGTTTGGGGGTACGTGGATATATATAGGAGGAAGAAGTACGTCAGTGGAGCTTCGAGGGGCCCACGAGGCAGGGGGCGCGCCCTCCACCCTCGTGACCACCTCGTGGCTTTCTTGACGGAGGGTCCGAGTCTCCTGCATCTTATCTGATGAGAAAATCATGTTTCCGAAGGTTTCATTCTGTTTGGACTCCGTTTGATATTCCTTTTCTTCGAAACCCTAAAACAGGCAAAAATAGCAATTCTGGGCTGGGCCTCCGGTTAATAGGTTAGACCCAAAAATAATATAAAAGTGGATAATAAACCCCAATAATGTCTAAAACGTAGATAATATAACATGGAGCAATCAAAAATTATAGATACATTGGAGACGTATCAAGCATCCCCAATCTTAATTCCTGCTCGTCCTCGAGTAGGTAAATGATAAAAATAGAATTTTTGATGCGGAGTGCTACTTGGCATAATTTTAATGTAATTCTTCTTAATTATGGTATGAATATTTAGATCCTAAATATTCAAGACAAAAGTTCATATTGACATGAAAATGATAATACTTCAAGCATACTAACTAAGCAATTATGTCTTCTCAAAATAACATGGCCAAAGAAAGTTCATCCTACAAAATCATATAGTTTAGTATGTTTCATTTTCGTCACACAAGAATGCTCTCATCATGCACAACCCCGATGACAAGCCAAGCAATTGTTTCATACTTTAGTAATCTCAAACCTATAAACTTTCACGCAATGTATGAGCGCGAGCCATGGACATAGCACTATAGGTGGAATAGAATATAATTGTGACGCCCGGGTAATTAAGCTACAGTAACCCCCTCGTAATGATGCCACATCACCTCGATTACTGTTGCTAATCTCGCGTTAGTTCGAAACCGATTCAAATTCAAAGTCAAATCAAGCAAACAATAAAAGTTTTCAAATATCAAAACTAAAATGTTCATCATGTGGCAAATAATCCCTAACTAGTTTTGGTGGTGGAACCAACCTTTTACAAAGTGTTTAAATGCCCTAAACTAATTAAAAAACAATGGCTAAAATAATAATTTAATTTCTTTTGAAAAATAAAAATATATTATACTAATTTATTTTGGGTCCAACCTAGGTTTGGCAGTGGCCTATTTTGATGACACTAAGTTAGGTGCTAACATGGTATTTTAAAGAAACTAAAATAATTAGGAGCAAAAAGAAAACAGAAAAGAAAAATATGAAAAAGTAAAAAAAAGAAAAAAAACAAAAAAAACAAAGAAGGGAACCCCCCCCCCCCCCCCACTGGGCCTCAGCCCAGCTGGCCATCCAACCGGCCGGCCCACCTAACCCCTCCATAACCTCCCCACCGACAGAAACCCTAGCCTATCGCCCACACTCCCCCCCA
Organism: Triticum urartu; assembly: GCF_003073215.2. Classification (NCBI taxonomy): domain Eukaryota; kingdom Viridiplantae; phylum Streptophyta; class Magnoliopsida; order Poales; family Poaceae; genus Triticum; species Triticum urartu. The sequence continues at coordinate 103,299,575 of NC_053025.1, read as the reverse complement.
CTCGCTCGCTCCCCCACTCTGCCCCGTTTCTGGATCGGGGGAGCGACCCCCTTCCCTCCCCCACGACCGCGTCGTCGCCTGACGCCTCCACCCGGCACGCCGCGCCTGAGGACCGCCACCTCCGCCCGCCCGCTCCTCCAGGGTCGCCGCACTGAGCCTCTCTGCCGGATTCCTCTCGTCTCGATCTGGATCGACGCCCGAGCCAGTCCCTGACGCTGCCGCTCGGAGTTCTTCCCTCGCCGGACCGCCTCCCCGCCACCGTCGCCATCTTCCCCGACCTCCTCCCTGCCCCCCATTGCCACGAGCCCTACAACTACGGTGAGGCCCTCGGCCTCCTCTTCCCCTCTCCCCCTGTCGAACACCGTCCGCCTCGCCCGACGTTGTGCCCGCCGCTCCAGGACGCACTCGCCCTCCACCACTACAGCCTACACGCGCTGCACCCACGCCGTGGCCGACCCTCTGCTGCTGCTCTACCCCACCGTGCTGCCGCCCTCTTCCCCACCCGTCGACCTCGCCGTGCTCTGCGGCCTGCACTGGCACCTCGCTCGCGCTCGCCACAACCATCGCCACGGCGACCGCGTCCTCCTCCACACGCGCATGCCGCCGCCCGCCTGCGCCGCATCCGCCACGGCCATCGCTGCCAGGCGCCGCTCGCCTCCGCCCTCGCTCGCCGGCCTCTCCGGTGCGGCCAGTGCCTCCCCTGGCCACACCATGGCCATAGATGGCCCCCTGTGTGTGTGCCATAGCCAGGGCGTGGCCTTGTGCCACTGACCACAGGGGCCCACCCCCTGTTTAGAACGAATTTTAATAACAAATAAAATTAATTAATTAATTAATTAGCAAATCAATAAATTAACTTAATTAACTCTGTTTAAATTAGCCTAACTACCTAATTTAGTTAATTAAAACTAGTAGTTTAGTTAGGTCTATGACAGAACGAACCCACATGTAAGTTTGACCCAGTCAACAGCCCTGTTGACTGCTGACATCATGCTGATGTCATGATGATGTCATAACCTTGTTTTCTATTTAAATTAATTCTGTTTTTCCGAAATGATTTAAAAACTTTAATAATTCATAGAAAATAAACCGTAAGTCGGATGAAAATAATTTGTACATGAAAGTTGCTCAGAACGACGAGATGAATCCGGATACGCAGCCCGTTCATCTGCCACGCATCCCTAGCATAGTGAACACACAAGTTTCCCCCTCTGGTTCGTTTGTCCGAAAACGCGAAACACCGGGGATATTTTCCTGGATGTTTCCCCCTTCACCGGTACCACCTCTTACCGCGTTAGGGAACCCCTAGCACCGCTACTTTTCATGTTATGCATCGCTATGCATCTGTTTGCTTAATATTTATTGTTTCTTCCCCCTCTTCTCTCGCTAGACACCGAGACCGACGCCGCTGCTACCCAGTACGACTACGGTGTTGACGACCCCTCTCTCTTGCCAGAGTAACTAGGCAAGCCCCCCCTTGATCACCAGATATCGCCTACTCTACTCTCTATACTGATTGCATTAGAGTAGTGTAGCATGTTACTGCTTTCCGTTAATCCTATCCTGATGCATAGCATGTCCTTGCTACTACTGTTGTTACCTTTACCTGCAATCCTAATGCTTAGTATAGGATGCTAGCTTATCATCAGTGACCCTACACTCTTGTCCGTCTGCCATGCTATACTACTGGGCCATGATCACTCGGGAGGTGATCACGGGTATATACTATATACTTTATAGATGATACATGTGATGACTAAAGTCGGGTTGGCTCGAGGAGTACCGCGAATGATTCACGGATTGGGGGCTGAAAGGACCTTTGTCCCGACGGCCCTCTGGGTGGATCTTTGTGGCGGAGCGACAGGGCAGGTTGATACCACCTAGGGAGAGGTGGGCCTGGCCCTAGTCGGCGTCCGTGGTTATTTTAAAGTAACACACTTAACGAGATCTTGATATTTGATCTGAGTCTAGCCACTGGCCTATACACACTAACCATCTACGCGGGGACAGTTATGGGCACTCGACGTCGTGGTATCAGCCGAAGCCTTCGTGACGTCAGCGACTGAGCGGCGCGCGCCGGATTGGACTGGAACGCCTGCTAGGCTAGGTCTGCTTCCGGCCGCCCTCGCAACGTGCAGGTGGCAATGGGCGATGGGCCCAGACCCCTGCGCCATAGGATTTAGACCGGCGTGCTGACCTCTCTGTTGTGCCTAGGTAGGGCTGCGACGTGTTGATCTTCCGAGGCTGGGCATGACCCAGGAAAGTGTGTCCAGCCAAATGGGATCGAGCGTGTTGGGTTATGTGGTGCGCCCCTGCAGGGAAGTTAATCTATTCGAATAGCCGTGATCTTCGGTAACAGGATGACTTGGAGTTGTACCTTGACCTTATGACAACTAGAACCGGATACTTAATAAAACACACCCTTCCAAGTGCCAGATACAACCGGTGATCGCTCTCTAACAGGGCGATGAAGAGAGGATCGCCGGGTAGGATTATGCTATGCGATACTACTTGGAGGACTTCAGTCTACTCTCTTCTACATGCTGCAAGACGAAGGCTGTCAGAAGCGTAGTCTTCGACAGGACTAGCTATCCCCCTCTTATTCCGGCATTCTGCAGTTCAGTCCACATATGATACCCTTATTCCATTTGATACCAATGCATACATATGTAGTGTAGCTCCTTGCTTGCGAGTACTTTGGATGAGTACTCACGGTTGCTTTGCTCCCTCTTTTCCCCCTTTCTATACCCGATTGCCGCGACCAGACGTTGGAGCCCAGGAGCCAAACGCCATCGTCGACGACGACTACTACTCGGGAGGTGCCTACTACTACATGCAGCCTGCTGACGGCGATCAGGAGTAGTTTAGGAGGATCCCAGGCAGGAGGCCTACGCCTCTTTCGATCTGTATCTCAGTTTGTGCTAGCCTTCTTAAGGCAAACTTGTTTAACTTATGTCTGTACTCAGATATTGTTGCTTCCACTGACTCATCTATGATCGAGCTCTTGTATTCGAGCCCTCGAGGCCCCCTGGCTTGTAATATGATGCTTGTATGACTTATTTTATTTGTAGAGTTGTGTTGTGATATCTTCCCGTGAGTCCCTGATCTTGATCGTACACGTTTGCATGTATGATTAGTGTACGATTGGATCGGGGGCGTCACAATAATGAGGGGGCGTTATGTGGAGAAGACAAAAAAGGAGAAAGTCTCACATCAACGAGGCTAATCAATGGGATATGGAGATGCCCACCGATTGATGTTAATGCAAGGAGTAGGGATTGCCATGCAACGGATGCACTAGAGCTATAAATGTATGAAAGCTCAACAAAAGAAACTAGTGGGTGTGCATCCAACTTGCTTGCTCACGAAGACCTAGGGCACTTGAGGAGGCCCATTGTTGCAATATACAAGCCAAGTTCTATAATGAAAAATTCCCACTAGTATATGAAAGTAATAACATGAGAGACTCTCTACTATGAAGATCATGGTGCTACTTTGAAGCACAAGTGTGGTAAAAGGATAGTAACATTGTCCCTTCTCTCTTTTTCTCTCATTTTTTTGGGCCTTCTCTTTTTTTATGGCCTTTCTCTTTTTTTGGCTTTCTCTTTTTTATGGCCTTTCCTTTTTTATATACCTAGACAATGATCTAATAATGATGATCATCACACTTCTATTTATTTACAACTCGATGATTACAACTCGATACTAGAACAAGGATGACTCTATATGAATGCCTCCGGCGGTGTAACGGGATATGCAATGAACCAAGAGTGACATGTATGAAAGAATTATGAATGGTGGCTTTGCCACAAATACGATGTCAACTACATGATCATGCTAAGCAATATGACAATGATGAATGTGTCATGATGAACAGAATGATGGAAAGTTGCATGGCAATATATCTCGGAATGGCTATGGAAATGCCATAATAGGTAGGTATGGTGGCTGTTTTGAGGAAGATATAAGGAGGTTTATGTGTGAAAGAGCGTATCATATCATGGGGTTTCGATGCACCGGCGAAGTTTGCGCCAACTCTCAATGTGAGAAAGGGCAATGCACGGTACCGAAGAGGCTAGCAAGGATGGAAGGGTGAGAGTGCGTATAATCCATGGACTCAACATTAGTCATAAAGAACTCACATAATTATTGCAAAAATCTACAAGTCATCAAAAACCTCGGCACTACGCGCATGCTCCTAGGGGGATAGATTGGTAGGAAAAGACCATCGCTCGTCCCCGACCGCCACTCATAAGGAAGACAATCAAATAACACCTCATGTTTCAAATTTGTTGCATAACGTTTACCATACGTGCATGCTACGGGACTTGCAAACCTCAACACAAGTATTTCTCAATTTCACAACTACTCAACTAGCATGACTTTGATATTATTACCTCCATATCTCAAAAACAATCATCAAGCATCAAACTTTTCTTAGTATTCAACACACTCATACGAAAGTTTTATTATTAATCTTTCCTAACAAGCATATTAGGATTTTAAGCAAATTACCATGCTATTAAGACTCTCAAAATAATCTAAGTGAAGCATGAGAGATCAATAGTTTCTATAAAACAAATCCACCACCGTGCTCTAAAAGATATAAGTGAAGTACTAGAGCAAAACTATAAAGCTCAAAAGATATAAGTGAAGCACATAGAGTATTCTATCAAATTCTAAATCATGTATGGCTCTCTAAAAAGGTGTGTACAGCAAGGATGATTATGGTATACTAACAAGAAAAGACTCAAATCATAAAAGACGCTCCAAGCAAAACACATATCATGTGGTGAATAAAAATATAGCTCCAAGTAAAGTTACCGATAGAAGTAGACGAAAGAGGGGATGCCTTCCGGGGCATCCCCAAGCTTTGGCTTTTAGGTGTCCTTAGATTATCTTGGGGGTGCCATGGGCATCCCCAAGCTTAGGCTCTTGCCACTCCTTGTTCCATAATCCATCAAATCTTTACCCAAAACTTGAAAACTTCACAACACAAAACTTAAAGTAGAAAATCTCGTGAGCTCCGTTAGCGAAAGAAAACAAAAGACCACTTCAAGGTACTGTAATGAAATCATTATTTATTTATATTGGTGTTATACCTACTGTATTCCAAATTCTCTATGGATTATAAACTATTTTACTAGCCATAGATTCATCAAAATAAGCAAACAACACACGAAAAACAGAATCTGTCAAAAACAGAACAATCTGTAGTAATCTGTAGCTAGCGCAAGATCTGGAACCCCAAAAATTCTAAAATAAATTTCTGGACGTGAGGAATTTATCTATTACTCATGTGCAAAAATAAATAACTAAATATCACTTTCCAAATAAAAATGACAGCAGTTCTTGTGAGCGCTAAAGTTTCTGTTTTTTACAGCAAGTTCAACAAGACTTTCCCCAAGTCTTCCCAACGGTTCTACTTGGCACAAACACTAATTAAACACAAAAAACACAACCAAAATAGAGGCTAAATAATTTATTTATTACTAAACAGGAGCAAAAAGAAAGGAATAAAAATAAAATTGGGTTGCCTCCCAACAAGCGCTAGCGTTTAACGCCCCTAGCTAGGCATAACAAGCAAGAATAGATCTAGGTATTGCCATCTTTGGTAGGCAATCCTTCAATGAGGCATATAAATACCTTAAGAATTTCTTTCTTTATAATGATTATCAAACTCTTAGGCACAAGATCGAAAAAAATCATTTGTAGCAATTGGTTCCTTAATGATAGCAAAAAGATTGGGATGAATACTTATAGATTTAAGATCCGCAGTTTCCTTACTAGATGATTCACCCTTATTTTTAGGAACATACATAATCTTGGCAATTTTAGTAGGAGGACTTGGAGTATTCTTTACGGAAGAAAAAGTGGTTCCCAAGTTCGTAATGATACCCTCAAGTTTATCGATTCTAGTAGAATCTAAGTTTATTTTGTCATTAACTATGGGTTCCTTTTCCTTAATATTTTTCAAAGTCATTCCTACCTTAGATCCATATTGGGTAATTTGATTGTGGATCTTTTTATCTAGATTTTCAATTAATTCAATAGTAACAACTTTATTTTCAATAATTTCAAGTCTTTGCATGACATGCTCCAAAGTTAACATAGTTCCATTAACCAAAAGAGGTGGTGAGCCAAATAAATCTAACATATCATTATAAGAATCAAAAGTATGGCTACCCAAGAAATTCCCTCCGGTAATGGTATCAAGGATATATTTATACCAAGGATTAGCACCTAGATAAAAATTGCGGAGAAGAACTGAAGTAGATTGCTTCCTGGTAGATCTATTTTGAGCATTGCAAATTCTATACCAAGCATCTTTTAGATTTTCTCCCTTCCTTTGTTTAAAATTTAGAACTTCATTCTCGGGAGACAGCGGAGAAGATATGAGACTAGCCATAACAACAAGCAAACAAACTAACACATGAGCAAACAAAAAGGCAAACGGAGAAAGAGAGGGAGGATAGAGAGAGAGGGCGAATAAAACGGCAAGGGTGAAGTGGGGGAGAGGAAAACGAGAGGCAAATGGCAAATAATGTAATGCGGGAGATAGGGATTGTGATGGGTACTTGGTATGTTGACTTTTGCGCAGACTCCCCGGCAACGACGCCAGAAATTCTTCTTGCTACCTCTTGAGCACTGCGTTGGATTTCGCCGAAGAGGAAGGGATGATGCAGCAAAGTAGTGTAAGTATTTCCCTCAGTTTTTGAGAACCAAGGTATGAATCCAGTAGGAGGCTACGCGCGAGTCCCTCGTATCTACACAAAAAAATAGGTCAATGCAACCAACGCTCTTAGGGGTTGTCAATCCCTTCACGGTCACTTACGAAAGTGAGATCTGATAGAGATGATAAATAATATTTTTGGTATTTTTGGTATAGAGATGCAAAGTAAAAAGTAAAAGCAAAGTAATAAAGTGATGGAGATTGATATGATGAGATAGAGACCCGGGGGCCATAGGTTTCACTAGTGGCTTCTCTCAAGAGCATAAGTATTCTACGGTGGGTGAAAAAATTACTGTTGAGCAATTGACAGAATTAAGCATAGTTATGAGAATATCTAGGTATGATCATGTATATAGGCATCACGTCCGAGACAAGTAGACCGAAACGATTCTGCATCTACTACTATTACTCCACTTATTGACCGCTATCCAACATGCATTTAGAGTATTAAGTTAAAAACAGAGTAACGCCTTAAGCAAGATGACATGATGTAGAGGGATAGTTTCATGCAATATGATAAAAACCCCATCTTGTTATCCTCGATGGCAACGATACAATACGTGCCTTGCTGCCCCTTCTGTCACTGGGAAAGGACACCATAAGATCGAACCCAAAGCTACGCACTTCTCCCATGGCAAGAACAACCAATCTAGTAGGCCAAACCAAACTGATAATTCGAAGAGACTTGCAAAGATAACCAATCATACATAAAATAATTCAGAGAAGATTCAAATATTATTCATAGATAGACTTGATCATAAACCCAAAATTCATCGATCTCAACAAACACACCGCAAAAAGAAGATTACATCGAATAGATCACCATGAGAGAGGGGGAGAACATTGTATTGAGATCCAAAAAGAGAGAAGAAGCCATCTAGCTACTAACTATGGACCCGTAGGTCTGAAGTAAACTACTCACACTTCATCGGAGGGGCTTGGATGATGATGTAGAAGCCCTCCGTGATCGATGCCCCCTCCAGCGGAGCTCTGGAACAGGCCCCAAGATGGGATCTCATGGATACAGAAAGTTGCGGCGGTGGAATTAGGTTTTTGGCTCCGTCCCCGGTCGTTTGGGGGTACGTGGATATATGTAGGAGGAAGAAGTACGTCGGTGGAGCTTCGAGGGGCTCACGAGGCAGGGGGCGCGCCCTCCACCCTCGTGACCACCTCGTGGCTTTCTTGACGGAGGGTCCAAGTCTCCTGGATCTTATCTGATAAGAAAATCACGTTTCCGAAGGTTTCATTCTGTTTGGACTCCGTTTGATATCCCTTTTCTTCGAAACCCTAAAACAGGCAAAAACAACAATTCTGGGTTGGGCCTCCGGTTAATAGGTTAGTCCCAAAAATAATATAAAAGTGGATAATAAAGCCCAATAATGTCTAAAATAGTAGATAATATAGCATGGAGCAATCAAAAATTATAGATACGTTGGAGACGTATCAGGGAGCCAAAGAATATTCTCAAGTATTAGCAGCTGAGTTGTCAATTCAACCACACCTGGAAACTTAATATCTGCAACAAAGTATTTAGTAGCAAAGTAATATGATAGTAGTGGTAACGATAGCAAAAGTAAAGATAACAAAAGTAATGTTTTTGGTATTTTGTAGTGATGATAACAATAGCAACGGAAAAGTGAATAAGCGAAGAACAATATATGGAAAGCTCGTAGGCAATGGATCGGTGATAGAGAATTATGCCGGATGTGGTTCATCATGTAATAGTCATAACCTAGGGTGACACAGAACTAGCTCCAATTCATCAATGTAATGCAGGCATGTATTCTAAATATAGTCATACATGCTTATGGAAAAGAACTTGCATGACATCTTTTGTCCTACCCTCCCATGGCAGCGGGGTCTTAGCGGAAACTAAGGGATATTAAGGCCTCCTTTTAATAGAGTACCGGAGCAAAGCATTAACACATAGTGAATACATGAACTCCTCAAACTACGGTCATCACCGGAAGTGGTCCCGATTATTGTCACTTCGGGGTTGCCGGATCATAACACATAGTAGGTGAGTATAGACTTGCAAGATAGGATCAAGAACTCACATATATTCATGAAAACATAATAGGTTCAGATCTGAAATCATGGCACTCGGGCCCTAGTGACAAGCATTAAGCATAGCAAAGTCATAGCAACATCAATCTCAGAACATAGTGGATACTAGGGATCAAACCCTAACAAAACTAACTCGATTACATGATAAATCTCATCCAACCCATCACCGTCCAGCAAGCCTATGATGGAATTACTCACGCACGGCGGTGAGCATCATGAAATTGGTGATGGAGGATGGTTGATGATGACGATGGCGACGGATTCCCCTCTCCGGAGCCCCGAACGGACTCCAGATCAGCCCTCCCAAGAGAGTTTAGGGCTTGGCGGCGGCTCCGTATCGTAAAACGCGATGAATCTTTCTCCCTGATTTTTTCTCTCCGAACATGAATATATAGAGTTGGAGTTGAGGTCGGAGGAGCTCTAGGGGGCCCACGAGGTAGGGGGCGCGCCCAGGGGGGCAGGCATGCCCCCACCCTCGTGGCTATGGTGTGGGCCCCTGGTCTTGATCTTTTGCCAGTATTTTTTATTATTTCCAAAAATAATCTCCGTGAAGTTTCAGGTCATTCCGAGAACTTTTTTTCTGCACATAAATAACACCATGGCAATTCTGCTGAAAACAGCGTCAGTCCTGGTTAGTTCCATTCAAATCATGCAGGTTAGAGTCCAAAACAGGGGCAAAAGTGTTTGCAGAAGTAGATACGACGAAGACGTATCAACTCCCCCAAGCTTAAACCTTTGCTTGTCCTCAAGCAATTCAGTTGACAAACTGAAAATGATAAAGAAAAACTTTTACAAACTCTGTTTGCTCTTGTTGTTGTAAATATGTAAGGCCGTCATTCAAGTTTTCAGCAAATATTATAAACTAACCATATTCACAATAACGCTTAGGTCTCATGTTTACTCATATCAATGGCATAATCAACTAGCGAGCAATAATAATAAATCTCGGATGACAACACTTTCTCAAAACAATCATAATATGATATAACAAGATGGTATCTCGCTAGCCCTTTCTGAGACCACAAAACATAAATGCAGAGCACCTTTAAAGATCAAGGACTGGCTAGACATTGTAATTCATGGTAAAAGAGATCCAGTCAAGTCATACTCAATGTAAACTAACAGTAATGAATGCAAATGACAGTGGTGCTCTCCAACTAGTGCTTTTTAATAAGAGGATGATGACTCAACATGAAAGTAAATAGATAGGCCCTTCACAGAGGGAAGCAGGGATTTGTAGAGGTTCCAGAGCTTAGTTTTGAAATAGAGATGAATAATGTTTTGAGCGGTATATTTTCATTGTCAACATAACAACCAAGAGATGGCTATATCTTCCATGCTACACACATTATAGGCAGTTCCCAAACAGAATGGTAAAGTTTATACTCCCCCTCCACCAACAAGCATCAATCCATGGCTTGCTCGAAACAACGAGTGCCTCCAACTAACAAGAGTCCTAGGGGGAGTTTTGTTTGCAATTATTTTGATTTGATTTGCATAAAGCATGGGACTGGGCATCCCGGTGACCAGCCATTTTCTCGTGAGTGAGGAGCGGAGTCCACTCCTCTTGAGAATAACCCGCCTAACATGGAAGATACGGGCAGCCCTAGTTGATACATGAGCTATTTGAGCATACAAAACAATATATTTATTTGAAGGTTTAGAGTTTGGCACATACAAATTTACTTGGAATGGCAGGTAGATACCGTATATAGGTAGGTATGGTGGATTCATATGGAACAGCTTTGGGGTTTATGGGATTGGATGCACAAGCAGTATTCCCGCTTAGTACAGGTGAAGGCTAGAAAAAGACTGGGAAGCGACCAGCTAGAGAGCGACAATAGTCATGGACATGCATTAACATTAATCAACACCGAATGCAAGCATGAGTAGGATATAATGCACCATGAACATAAATATCGTAGAGGCTATGTTGATTTTGTTTCAACTACATGCGTGAACATGTGCCAAGTCAAGCCACTCGAATCGTTCAAAAGAGGATACCACCCTATCATACCACATCACAACCATTTTAATAGCATGTTGGCACGCAAGGTAAACCATTATAAGCTCCTAGCTAATTAAGCATGGCATAAGAAACTATGATCTCTAATTGTCATCGCAAACATGTTTATTCATAATAGGCTGAATCAGGAACGATGAACTAATCATATTTACAAAAACAAGAGAGGTCGAGTTCATACCAGCTTCTCGCATCTTAATCAGTTCATCATATATAGTCATAATTGCCTTTCACTTGCAGGACCGAACGATGTGGATAATAATAATAGTGCGCGTGCATTGGACTAAGCTAGAATCTGCAAGCATTTAATAAACAGGAGAAGACAAGGCATATGGGCTCTTTTGTCAGATCAACAATAATGCATATAAGAGCCACTTTAACAATTTAATAGTGGTCTTCTCCTATCGACCGCCAAAGAAAAGAAAAGAAATAGAACTATTTACACGGGAAAGCTTCCAACAAGCAAAAGAAGAACAGGAAATCTTTTTGGGTTTTCTTTTTAATTACTATTACAAGCATGGAAAGTAAACTAATTAAAAGCTACAACTAATTTTTTGGGTTTTTTGGTTTGCTAGATGTCGGTGCTCATACTTTTTCATTGTGATATCCATGCTAGTTTATTTTCCTTTTTATGCTTTCTTATTGTGTGTTTGACATGCAAGCTCAAGAACAGGGTCACCTAAGCAGCAAAAATATGCAATGAATAAAGCACTAGAACAAAAATTAATTAGACCATTGGAGGAGTCACATACCAAGGAACAATCCCCCAAAGCAGTTTTGTGAGAGGTGCTTTGAGCAAGGAGATCGAAAATCACAGCAAAATGAGCTAGAACTTGTGCTTGAGCTGGATAATGGTGTTTGTGGGAGGAAGAAGGAGTGTGTGGGTGCAGGAATAAGTGGAGGTGGGCCCACGAGGCAGGGGGCGCGCCCTCCACCCTCGTGGCCAGGTGGATGCCCCCCTGCGGTGTTCTCAGTGCCAAATATTCTCAAATATTTCAGAAAAAATCATATTTAAATTTCAGGGCATTTGGAGAACTTTTATTTTCGGGGTATTTTTATATTGCACGGGTAATTCAGATAACAGACAGAAAATACTATTTTTACTTTATTTAATATAAATAACAGAAAGTTAAAGGAGGGCACAAAAGGTTGTGCTTCCTAACTTCATCCATCTCATGATCATCAAAATGAATCCATTAACAAGGTTGATCAAATCTTGTTAACAAACTCATTCCGAATAACATGGAACCGGAGAAATTTCAAATAACACTATGTTACCTCAACGGGGATATGCACATCCCCAATAATTAGAATATCATATTTCTTCTTGATAGTAGGAGAAGGAAATTCAAAACCTCCAAAAATAATCGATGGAACTTTTCCAATAGAATTAATACTATGAACTTGAGGTTGTTTCCTCGGAAAGTGTATCGTATGCTCATTACCATTAAAATGAAAAGTGACATTGCCTTTGGTGCAATCAATAATAGCTCCTGAAGTATTCAAAAAGGGTCTTCCAAGAATAATAGACATACTATCGTCCTCGGGAATATCAAGAATAACAAAGTTCGTTAAAATAGTAACGTTTGCAACCACAATAGGCACATCCTCACAAATACCGACAGGTATAGCAGTTGATTTATCAGCCATTTGCAAAGATATTTCAGTCAGTGTCAACTTATTCAAATCAAGTCTATGATATAAAGAGAGAGGCATAACACTAACACCGGCTCCAAGATCACATAAAGCAGTTTTAACATAATTTCTTTTAATGGAGCATGGTATAGTGGGTACTCCTGGATCTCCTAACTTCTTAGGTATTCCACCCTTAAAAGTGTAATTAGCAAGCATGGTGGAAATTTCAGCTTCCGGTATCTTTCTTTTATTAGTAACAATTTCGTTCATGTACTTAGCATAAGGATTCATTTTGAGCATATCAGTTAATCGCATACGCAAAAAGATAGGTCTAATCATTTCAGCAAAGCGCTCAAAATCCTCATCATCCTTTTTCTTGGATGGTTTGGGAGGAAAGGGCATGGGTTTTTGAACCCATGGTTCTCTTTCTTTACCATGTTTCCTAGCAACAAAGTCTTTTTTATCATAACATTGATTCTTTGATTGTGGGTTATCAAGATCAACAGCAGGTTCAATTTCTATATCATTATCATTGCTAGGTTGAGCATCATCATAATCATTATCATCAACATTATCACTAGTTTCAAGTTCATTACCAGATTGTGTTTCAGCATTAGAAATAGAAATATCATTTGGATTCTCGGGTGTTTCAGCAATAGGTTCACTAGAAGCATGCAAAGTCCTATCATTTTTCTTTTTCTTCCTTTTAGAAGGACTAGGTGCATCTATATTATTTCTCTGAGAATCTTGCTCAATTCTCTTAGGGTGGCCTTCAGGATACAAAGGTTCCTGAGTCATTTTACCAGTTCTAGTAGCCACTCTAACAGCATAGTCCTTATTCTTACTATTCAATTCATTGAGAAAATCATTTTGAGCTTTAAGTACTTGTTCTACTTGAGTGGTAACCATAGAAGCATGTTTACTAATAAGTTTAAGTTCACCTTTGACATTAGCCATATAATCACCCAAGTGTTCAAGCATATCAGCACTACGTTTTAATTCTCTACCAAAATAAGCGTTGAAGTCTTCTTGCTTAACCATAAATTTATCAAACTCGTCTAAGCATGGGCTAGCAAACTTGGTGAATGGGATTTCAGCTTTATCATATCTATAGAGAGAATTTACCTTTACTACTTGTGTCGGGTTATAAAGACTATGTGTTTCTTCAATAGGCGGTAGATTAAGACCATGTATTTCTTCAATTGGAGGTAAATTCTTAACATCTTCAGCTTTAATACCCTTTTCTTTCATGGATTTCTTTGCCTCTTGCATATCTTCAAGACTGAGAAATAGAACACACCTTTTCTTCGGAGTTGGTTTAGGAATAGGCTCAGGAGCTGGCTCAGGAAGCACTACAAAAAAAAGACACATCCATGACATTTTGGGCTGAACAAAATTTTTTTGTCATACATATGACACTTCTATGACGATAATTGTGACAAAATCCGGTATCATCATAGATGTGGTGGCCTCCTACTTCTATGACAAAAAATCATGACAGAAAATGGGCTTTTTGTCCTGGGCGGGCCAGAGACGTAGCTACAAGACATTCTTTGGGACATCCATGACGGAAAAAACCCGTGGTAGAAGCGAGGGCAAGGAAAATTTCAGGGAGTTCCCAGTTACGATGGGAGGTCGGGGGGCGAGCGATGCACGTTTCTCTCGTACACATACGCGCGTGTGTGCGAGGCGTTGGCTCTAACTGAACCCGAGCGAGGCGTTGGGCTCTAACTGAACCCGATCTATTACACTGCAGGCTACGCGTTACTGAACCCGAGCGATCGATCGATGGCTGTTAACTGAACTCGATCGAGCGATTCCTTCGCTACTGTTGCTAACTGAAGCCGATCGATGCTGCCTCTAGATGAACAGTGAGCGTTGCGGGGGGTTTGGATGAACAGTTCCCGGTGGGGGTGGATGAACAGGACCCCATGGTGTTGCCTCTTGATGAATAGGACCCCGATCTATCGAGCCGGTTGGGGCTGGATGAACAGGACCCCGTGGAGGGCTGGATGAACAGGACCCGGTGGAGTTGCGGGGGGTGGATGAACAGTGAGCGGTGGCGTTGCCTCTGGATGAACAGGACCCGGTGGTGTGGAGGGCTGGATGAACAGTAGACGATGGAGGGGTGGTTGAACAGTAGCCGCTGGAGTAGCGCGCGGTGGAGGCTGGATGAACAGGAGCCCGTGGAGGCCGGAGGAGGTCGACGGTAGCCCGTGGAGGCTGGAGGAGGTCGACGGTGGAGATGAACAGTATCCCGTGGAGTCCCGTTTTGCGGTACGCCACACCCCCCCGATGAACAGGACCCCCGTTTCGACCGTAGGAGGTCCGTTTCGTTCGTTTTGCGGTACGCCACACCCCTCCCGATCAACAGGACCCCCGTTTTGACCGTAGGAGGTCTGTTTCCTCCATTTTGCGGTACGCCACACCCCTCCCGATCAACAGGACCCCCGTTTCGACCGTAGGAAGTCCGTTTCCTCCGTTCTACGGTACGCCAGGCCTCGTTTCCATCACATCTTCCGTCAAGCCCTCCCGATGAACACGACCACGCATTCCGTTCTGACCCAGCCGGCTGGCTCCCACGCGTTCCGTTGCCTCCCGATGAACACGACGCATTCCATTGCCTCCCGATGAACACGACGCATTCCGTTGCCTCCCCATGAACACGACGCATTCTGTTGCCTCCCCATGAACACGATGCATTCCGTTGCCTCCCCATGAACACGACGACGACACTGTTTCTCCGTTCCGACCCAGCCATGTACATGAGCCCTGGCCGTACGTATGCACGAGTAGGCGTTCGAGACCCTGCCCGTATGTACACATATGTGGCTGTATTTTCTTTCTTGCACCCTGGCTGCTATACGTACGTGTACATGCTATGTGCACGCCTCTACTACGACACGTGCACGCCTCTAATATGACATGTGCGCGCCTCTACATCGACCAGTATGTACGTACACGTTCGCGACCAGAATGACAACGCTATGTACGCTTCGACCAGGTGGGTCCCGACTGTCAGGCACTTCCTTGCCTGCGAAGGTGTAGCTGGTGGGTCCCAGCATCAGGGGGTGAATCGTTTTTTTTTGCCCGGACGCACTTCCTTGTGTGCGAAGGTGTAGCTGCTGGGTCCCAGCAGTCAGGGGGGTGAATCATTTTTTTGCCTGAACGCACTTCCTTGCGTGCGAAGGTGTAGCTGGTGGGTCCCAGCAGTCGGGGGGCGAATCATTTTTTTCGGATGCACTTCCTTGCGTGCGAAGATGTAGCTGGTGGGTCCCAGCAGTCAGGGGGGCGAATCATTTTTTTTCAGACGCACTTCCTTGCGTGCGAAGATGTAGCTCGTGGGTCCCAACAGTCAGGGGCGCAAATCATTTTTTCGTGAAATACCATGGCCCGTCCGGTGGGTCCCCGCTGTCAGGTGGAGGAATAATTATTTTGCACGTAATAAGGAGGCACTTCCTTGCGGCTGTCGTGGACCCAACTGTCAGCCTCTCCACATACAGTCCACGTCTGATGGAAGTCGTTCCTTGACCACGTTGACCACGCCGCGCCGAGAGCACCAGGGCAGTGGACGACGGCGAGGCCTAGGAAGGGGACGACGTGGAGCCGGGGAAGACATGGCAGTGGATGCACACGCAGAGAGGAGTACGAGGGTTCACTGGTTCGGCTGCGCTGCCGTCGTCGTAGAATAACATGGGGTGTGGGTGAGTGGAGGGATGGCCTGGCCAGCGGTGGGAGTAGTAGGGGGCGGTGAGGCCTCCGCGGCAGCACAGCCGGCCACGGGAGGCAGGAGCAGGCGGCATGACCGACACTGCTTTGGGCGGCTTGAGCAAGAAGACCAGAGGTTGAAGAAGCACGACGGCCGTTGGATGGACATCGTACGGTCACTACAGCTAGAATCGTTTATATTGACTAAGTTGACAAAGCCCTTGGTATGTCAACTTAGTAGGCCCACAGGTCAGCTTCCGAAATGGTTCGCCCCAGATGTCAGGGGGAGGAATCATTTTTTGGGCGGGTGAAGCTAGAATATCCGAGATTGAAGAAGAAGCTCGGCATCCGTTGGATGGACATCCAATGGCCACTACTGCTAGAACCGTGTGTTGACTATAAGTTGACAAAGCCTTGCATACGCGTCAACTCTGTTTTTTTAGGGGACGCGTCAACTTAGTAAGGCCAGAAGTGTGTGGCAGAGAACTTATAGCCCATTTGAGATTTGTAAGAATGTGTAGCCCATTTTTGAATTCTAATGGAATTTACTACATCCCATTTACAGTTTGTTAAAAGTACAGCCCATTTCAACCAACCGTTGAAAACATAATTCAATAAAATTTCCCACATTTTGATGGGATCCGAAATATTTTTATCCCGAAATTTCTAGTCAGATTAAATACAATTTCAATATAAATTTATATTACATAAAAATCCAACGAAACATTGCGCTCGCAACAATTAATGAAATTAAAATTTTCAATATGCAAAAATAATATTTTATAAAGTAATCACGTGTTTGGTGCATTTTTATAGTTACTGCCCAGCTTTTATAACTACATCCCATTTATTATTTCTTAAAGCCCATTTTCTTGTTAAGCCTAATGCATCCCTCCTAGGAAAGATTTGCAGCCCAGCGGGGCGGAGAATAACAACTTGACCTTGCCTGGGTATTCCTAAAAAAAGTATAGCTAGGCTAGCCATTTTCAGCTTGAAAAAAAATAATATCTGGGCTGGATATTTGGCCTGGGCTAGACGGGCCACAGCCCACCCAGTTAATACCTGCAGCGATGTTTTCGTTGTTGTTCACAGGAGAAAAATTAATATCTGGGCTAAACATCGAAAAACTCTGCAGTGCTCACACCTCAAAAACACAAATACTACTCGAGCTGTTTGGTCCCAGCTGTCGGCCACTTCTTGTGCAATTCTCTCATTTATTGACTAGTATTACATAGGTTGACAATGGTGTGGGATTGTGATGTCAGGAAACCAGGAGGAAGCAAAATAAATTATAGTTATATATATATATAAATATAATAAGGAGGCACTTGCATACGTGAGGCTATGGACCTGGTGGGTCCCCATTGTCATCCTCTCCAAGTAAAGTCATCTCCTCGCCCGCGCGCGCTTTCCGCCCGAAACAGTCAGCACCGCCCGCCCCGCTTCCCGGTGCACGTGATTGCTCCGCCTTCAAACAACACAAGTGCCGTCCGTCCGTCCATCTGCCGCCCACATTAATGATACGCGATTGCCGAGGCGGCTACTCCGGCGCCACACGTCCGTCCCTCCGCCCGCCCACCATTGCTATATAAACTGCTGCGCCGGCCATAGCCGCAGTCATCCGCATCTGTTCCCTTTCTCCTGTCCACACCACTACTGCCCACCATGGCTTCCTCGCGCTCCAGCGCTCTTCTGGACAGGTGGACGACGGACCACAAGGAGATGGTAGCCATTGTTGCCGACCGGCTGGCCGGCAGGCAGCCGGAGGACGACAACGTCCCAATGGAGAACATGGTAGTCGACGATCCGGCGCCAACCCCCTCCTCCGCGCCATCCTCGCCGGTGCATTGCACCATGACCATCGGCGAGGCCCGTGCCTAATATATGGACAGGGTGAGGCAGATGCGTCAGGAGCAGTTCCAGGAGGTGCAGGCCGACGCCGCCTACAACCACCATCTCCTCCAGGAGCACCTGCAGGCGGAGGAGCAGATCACCGCGGAGTGGGCGGAGCAGGAGGCGCTGCTCGACTCATACCGCTCCGCCCGCAAGGGCCGCCTCGAGCGCTGGCGGTACCGCATGCAGGTGGCGGAGGCTACGGCCGCCTGCAAAGAGGCTAGCAAAGAGGGCGATGAAGCGGGCGAGGCGCTGTTTGGCGAGACCGAGGACGAGGCAGAGGACAATGCCGGCTCCGACGAGTCCCCGCTTCGCTGGCGTCGACGAGGCCCTGCTCCGCCGAGGCCCCGCGGTGCCAACAACGAGGCAGAGGACACCGCCGGCTCCGCCGGGGCGCCGCCCCGCCAACAACGAGGCAGAGGACATCGCCGGCTCAGCCGAGGCCCCACCCTGCCGGCAACGAGAAAGAGGACATCGCCGGCTCCGCCGAGGCCTCACCCCGCTGCCAACGAGGCTACGCCACACAAAAAACGAGGAAGAGTAGAACATGATAGGTCGCCGCCGCTCGGGTCCAAGTAAGGCCACCGCTGCTACCCTCCGGTTGAAGCCAAGCTAGGCGGGTTGACCATTGACGACCGGTTAGCTTCTTGGCGGCGGCGTGGAGTCGGAGAGCTGCGCTGGAGAAGAACGCTGCTTCTACTTAACTACTGGTGCAGTTGGCTGACTGACACGTGGGCCCAACAGGCCACATGTCAATTACGCAACTGCACATGCAGTTAAGTCACTGAAGCTTCTGTTCGGCTTAGCGGGACATAGGTGGGTAGCTTCGGTTAATTAATTATACCTCCAGCGCACCCCTTTTTAGTTGAAGAATGTATGAAATGTCATGAAATCCGGCATGTTTATATGAAATCCGACCGTGTATGAATGAATTTATTTCGATTAGTTCGAATTCCTGTATCAATGGCATTGGATGAACATGCAAAACAATACGTACTAGCATTATTCCCAGGGTGATCACCTCGTTTGCAGCAGTTTCACATGTACTCCCTCCGGTCCTTTCTAGTCTGCATACAAGTTTTGTCTGCAGCCAAAGTATTTCTACTTTGACCAATCTTATACAAAAAAGTATGCACTTTCACAATGTGCAAAGTAAAAAGGAACAGAAGGAGTACAAAGAGTTTGAGCAGCTTTTTAGCGTTTCTGTACATTGCAATCAAACACACATGCCTGGCAATTCATAGAGAACATGCAAAACAATCGATGATTATGCATCTCAGCGACTCACATGTCAGAGGCAATATTTACTTCACAACTAAAGAATAAAGAAAAAATTGATCGACGCTGCTGACAGCAAAGGGCGTCCCGTTCGAAAATATCAAACGCATGTCTTGCTAAAATCAATGAGCAAAATTTGACAAGGTTGCCCATTCCAAAATATCAAATGCCTACGATTGTGGAATGGGCAGGGTTTGCCATCAGTTCGGAAATTGACATGGCACCTCATGCTAAATAAACCAGCTGTTCTTTTTGTGCAGTTCCACCAAAATCAACCAAATTCATGCGTAGCTTGTATGATTTTGCCCTTATATGTTGCAACGCCTTGAACTTATCGGCACCTCCTTTCTTGTGGTGGAAATGAATGATTTGATGTATTCATGAACATTTTGTGCAGTTCCCATTGAAATCAAGCTGAGCACCCCTGTTTGCACAAATACAAAAAAGTGATTAGTATAAAGCAAACTGTACTATGAATTGACAGTTTCAACAGGCACATACATGGTCCATGTAGAGCACACTTTTAGAAAAATGGAACTCACCAGAAAGAATCCTAGAACAACATTGTACTCGCGCATCACAGCAAAAAATGGAGATTTGTCAATCCTTCTGAGCTGAAGTTAGTTTGGTCTTGTGGGGAGTAATGTAACCATCCTTCAACTGCTCCTTCTGATGAGAAGATAGACATGGCTTCTTCATCCTGGCATAATCGGAACTAGTCACTTCACGTACTCCATATTCTTCTTCAGAGGAAGATGATCCTGTTGTGCAAAGACAAGAGGACTACTAAATGCTAGCATCCCTGTATGCTCAAAAAAAAGGAAAGGAAATATTTAAAACAGCACAGATGAAGCACTTCTCAAGGACAATACCACTTTTTCATGACAGTATCTAAACAGTAGCACAACACCAATAGAGATGACAAAGCTCAATCATATGGATGAAATCAGTGGGCGAGTACCAACCTTTGTCAAGAGGCTTATTGTGTAGAGCATACAGATGAAGCACTTCTCCGGAACCATCTGTTGCTATCTACGGTGGTGGCCATGCTTACTATATACTCCTCGATTAGTTTAATGTTTCCAACATCTTCTTGTGCAGTTCCACTAAAATATATGGTATCTTCAAAGAAGATCCCTGTTTGCACAAGTTGAGATAATTACATATTAAATTAAGAGTGGCATCAAATCAGTGGCAAAACAATTGCTCGTTCCAGCCATAGCAATAAATTAAGATGCAAAACTATATCATTACTTGTGTCATCACAGTTCCAGTGCTTCATTACATCACCGGGATTTGATTTTTGTTTTTCTTCCGCTTGTTCTTCCCCTTCATCACTTGGTTCAATAACAGACAAGCTTCGCCTTCAATGTAAGATTTGGCATGTCAATTAGGGAGCACAAGTATAGTACTAAACTTAATTTGCTGATGAAAGTGGCAAAATACAGGCCAGCAGTTGTGAAATATCCTTATCTTACCTCAATGGGATATTATGGTGCACATACAGATTGGAAGTCTTGTCTCCATTTGTGCAGTTCACTAAAATCAAGCAACATTATCGTACAAGTAGCACAACATATGAAAGCACACTGCAGAATCATGTGAAAGAAGGCTAGTACTGACCTCTCATGATGTGGAATTCAAACAACTCACAAGAAGAAGATCTGAACCAAATTCGCCTTAACGGATAGGAAGTAAGATCTCCTCTTGTGCAGTTCCACTAAGATCAAGCAATCAAGCACCGTTGTCGGTTTGAAATTTTGGTTGAACTGCACAAAACACGCTTAAAACAAAAGTGTTTTGTGCAGTGCAACAAAAGGTCACAATGGCAACAAGGTGAAGTAGATAACCCTGTTTACACAGAGGTGCAAAGGAAACAACTAGTGGTTAATAACGGTGGATGACACAGAAGCCAACAAAAAGAAGCATCTACCTTATCTAAATGGGAAAGAAAGCAAGACAGTAGCATTTCTCAAACGGTGGCATTGATTAATATTAACATAGAGATTATATTAACAATAAAATTCGTTAAACATGTAATTTGCTTTTAACTGTGGCATTGCATCAATTTTCCAGCGGCATTATTAGAGGGTGTTTGTTTACAGGGACATTTTGGTGTAGGGGTAGAGTGTTGGATGGGTGATGGAGTTGCTTCTCGAAGATGGTGGGAGAGGCCTACTAGACAAACTGAGGGTGGAACTTCAATGTTATCAATAAGAGTGGGGATGTGTTTCTGTGTGTGCCTGTGCATGATAGATCTATCGGGACGCATCCATGGATGATGAAGGGGAACCATGTGTTTGGTAAGCAAACCTAACTAGATCGGTAGATCAATTGTTGTTTGTCGGAGGAAGGGAGAGACACAACTAATGAGGTAGATCGATTGATGTGTGGGTAAAAATAAGTTATAAGGACCTAGCTAGCTATATGTATAGCGAGAGATCGGTCGGTGTACGTCCATTTGGTAGAGGCAAATAAGGCCTAGCGAGACGGATAGACAGAGAGAATGGAGCTAGGAGGTGGTGCGAGAGGCCCAACTACTAGCTAGATAGGGGGAGGAGTGTGCGGTTGTGAGATTGATGAAAAGAGGGGCGAGAGTTTACACGTGTGTCTGACCGTATGAGAGACACGAGGCAAGGACACATAAAGGAGGAGATTGAACGTGTGTGTGTATGTTGTAGGCAGGCATCACTGGAGAGGTTTATCGATCGATGTGTGTCGGAAAGGAGTTGTGGAGACTCTGGGAGAACTACCTAAATAAAAAAATGAATGTGTCCGGTGTATAGAATGTCGAGGGAGGGGGAGGGCGAGGAGGGCGTGTGCATGCATGAGAGAAAGTTAGTGGTAGCTACAAAGGTTAGAGGATTGTGTGGGTGTAAGAGACTAACAAAGATCATAATTTGATATGAAAGCAGATTCATATATTTGAATAGGAGATCATAGTGTTTTAAACATTGCATGCATGAATATAGCGGTGATACACGTGTTGTGCACATGTTATACCATAATGTGATAATGCATGGCGTTTGCAACTCACAGCTAAATGCCGAACAATCTAAACCATACTATACATCAAACAATCTCACATTTTATTTGAATTTGTGATAATGTGTGGCGTTTGGAGCTTACAACTAAATATCGAACAACCTAACAATACTATATATCGAACATTCTCACATTTTATTTGAATTTGTGGTAATGTGCGGTGTTTGCAACTCACATCTAAATACTTGTAGGCGTAGGGGGCGGGGCACCATACACAATGTGATAAACACATTATACATATGAGACATGGTTTAGATTATGAAGATCTAGCTAGAGCTAGAAATGTAATGTGATTTGAAATCAAAATAAAGTGGATTCAAAAATCTAGTTCGAGTTCATATAGTACACATAGTTCATATGTAACTCGAGACTAATCATGTGGTGTGCTGTGAAGATAATACACAAACGATGGTTTAACTTGAAAATAATGATGATTGTAGATCTTATTAAAACAGAGAAACGGATTCAAATGCTTTGACTTCACAACAATCATTACTGTAGATCTTATTCAAATAGAGAAACGAATTCAAATTTAGTTCATATTGAAGCGGTAGTATATATGTTTGGAATGCACTAAAACGTTCATTTGAGTAGTAGGTTGCATGCATTATACACGTAGCGAAATATTTTAATTGAACATAACATGAATTCAAAGTTTTGAATGACATTTGTAGTGCGCATTGATTTGGTACAGTACACGTTACGCTTGTCCGGAAATTTCAACCCGCGCCTTGTTTGCCCGAAATATTTAAGATATATCTTTGTCTCGTTGTGCTCCGACTACTCCCTTCATCTCAACCCGCGCCTTGCTATTCCGAAATTACAACGCGCGCGAAAACTCCCACCTCCTGTGAAATCCCGACACGCAAAATGCCCATGGTACCCCTGAACCGAAAGAACCGCCTCAAATTGTGGGGGTACTTTCGTAACTTACCCCACATTTCGGACAAGCGTGTCTCTAAGCCATGGTTCCCCATTGCCATCCCATCCGCCCACCCATTCGTACACCGAGGCCGCGAAAACCCGCGACGAAGCCCCACACCCTGCTCCGTCCGCCACCCAACCGGAGCCTCTTCCCCGACGACGTTGTCCACAACAACACCTCGACGTCCCTCATCCACCGTACCGGATGAGGATCTGTCGTCGATCTCATCGTCCCGCCGGTTCAGCCACCCCGTCCTCTACCTCCAAGGAGCTGCCCCGATGTTCCCCTTGTCTTTCGCGCCACCTCCATTCCCACACCGCCGTCTTCACCTGCACCACCGGAAGAGCATCATCATCACCGATTCCTCAGATGAAGATGCGGCCTAATCGGCGCCACCAAAGAGGTTGTACACTAATCGCCGCATTTTCTTCTTGATTCGATCTCACCGTGCTGCCGGCGCTCGGTCCCGAGCTGACACGGCGCGGCTCCGTCCACGGCGGCGTCGCCGGCCACTTCCTCCACGGCGTCGCTCCCTCGACGGTGACGTCCATATCAGTAGGAGCTGCTGCTGCTTTAGCTCTCACTCGCGCTGCTGCTCTGCTCTTGCTCTCGGTTCCCTGCCTGGTCTGCTCTTGCTATTGCTCTTGCTCGCGCTACTGCTATCACTCTTGCTCTTGCTTGTGATGCTGCTCCGGTTTAGCTACACTTAAGTTGACTGAATCGACTTTTGGGTCAATCGATTTTTAGGGGGGGGGGGGGCTCGCCGGGGTGAAGGAAGAACCATCCGCAGTGGGGAGGGGGGCTCGCCGGAGAGGTACCCCACTATCTATCTTAGGGTTCAGGATGGGGGCGGTGGTCGCCGGCGGTGGCGGGGCGGTGGCGTGGGGATCGCCGAAGAAAAAGCTCGACACGGGGGGGCCTATAGGGATGGCCGGGGCGGCGGCGGACCAGCGGTGGGGAGTGTTTTCGGGCCGGGCGGGGTGGCGCACCGCCGGCCGTGGGTGGCGGGGGGGCTGCTATTTGGCCGGTGGCGGCTGGCGGCTCAGGGAGGTGGAGGTTGAATATGAACCGCGGGCCCTTGATTTCGTATCCTACGGCTGCAAAATCGACTGACCAGAGATGAAAAAGTCAGTCGACCGACGTGTAGCCTCACCTTGCTAGTGCGTTCAGTTTCGACAGCAAAATTCAGTTTTGACAGGAAAATTCAGTTTCGACAGTTAAATTCAGTTTCGACAGTTAGTTCAGTTTCGACAGTTAAGTCCAGAGATGAGCGGCTGATGTATTTTACATCTAGCACTTTGTGGTTATGTATTTTACATCATGTATTGGAGATGCTATTAGAATTCCACTCAGGTTAACGTTGTTCGTTGTCTCTCTTGTCCTGCTTCAGCCTCGGTGTCGTACAACTCACCGGAGCTGCTCCAACGACGAAACCCTCCATCATAGCGGAGCAGTACCTCGGGCTCCATCTCCAGACGCCTAAGATCTTCTTCCCCTCCTCCGATAGCAAAGTCAGTCGGAGCATCCTCGCTGGCCAACCCAATCACGCTGAGATTGACATGGCTTCGCCAAAGAGGTTGTACATTTGTTGCATCTCTTTTTTACTCTACATGTTATATATATTGTCCACTGAGCACACGGATTTGTTCCTTTAGTGTCTCCTTGAAAGAAAAAACGTAGGAATTTTAATTTTCACTTGTCCTCCTTTTCAAATTCCTATTCATGAAGCACAAGACTAAGAGATAGTAGCATAATAGCATTATAACCATACATTTTCTTGTGGTTTGACTTAATCTCACCATGCTTCTTTGCATCCTGTGATCTTCCAATCGTTGTGAATCAAACACCCAGATTGGCAGAAATCCTGTGTTTTTAAATTCTCTGTTTTGCACGTGCATTCCTATCCTATTCCTGTCTATTTCCTATCCCTGCATTGTTGGAATCCTCCGATTCAAACGAGCCCTTACAGAATTACTTATCTTACAGATAGTTGTCAAAGAAAACCTTGCGTGGTTTGTCCCGCTCCTGCTGCGCCGTCGTCCACCCCAGCTCAGCTGCTCCAACGACAGAAGGGTCCAGCACAGCAGGGATCCGGCCTCCAGATTGTCTTTCGCCGCCTCAGATCTTCTTCCCCGCCGCTGGCAGCCATGAAAAATGCATTACCATCATCAACCGAGCAGATGACCTCGAGGACTACACGTGTCCGCAAGAGAGGTCGCACTCTTTCGTGTCTGCTTACGTTATGAATCGCTTAATATTACATGCTACTTTATCGTCCTGTTCACTGATTAGACTCTGAGTTAGCTCCAAACTAATGGTCAAACTTGAGTTTTTAAATGGTTGTGTGGTACATATCGGGGCCGCTATCAATAGTATCTATCTACTATCTGGTTAATCTCTGGTGTCTACTATGAGTTTCATGTTGGGTGGGAAACAAACAGTAAAGAAGCCATTATCTGTATTTTTTAACTGAAGCCATTATCTGCCTGCTATTATTGTTTTGGGTCTATCCACAGGTTGCTACCATCACTCTGGATTTCTGCATGCACTCCTTACATAATCTCACTATGTTTTATTCCTATGCATTATCGTTATTGTAAACAATGGAACTGAACATGTAGAGCAAAAGAGACGAGCCTTGCATGGCATAAAATTTCATGCAAACGTTGCTCCATGGTAGGCGCAAAGGCAGCCCCGCTCCACGCATTTCGGATTGTAATCGAGAGGAAGATATCTGTTCTGAGGGGGATTCAGAATGAGAAGACAACTCCTATTTACTCCCTGGGGTCTTCGCTCTAACTTGGCATGCTGATGTTGGTTATATCATGCATATGGTGTCTTGAATTGCTTACTTTATACATCAAATATGTCATCTGCTTAGTTTAGACATCCTTTGTGTGAATGCCATCTATTTAGTTTATTCATCGTTTATGCGAATTATGCAACGCCATCTTGTTTAGCCAGGCATCATATATGTGAATTTTGCAATGCCATCCTGCTTAGCCAGTCATCTTATATGTAAATTATATCAGGCCATCCTTTTTTTCGTTACATATTACATTTGTCTACAATGTTAGTACATTCAACTACTCTTCGTGTGCATCAGCCATTTGACACGGTGATGGCAAATTCTGGAGTGAAAACAAGGTCTTCAGAGCAGACTATGCTATCTGACGAAGCGCATATCTCGCTGGTTACGGATAGCTCCTCAGAGGAGGATTCAGAGATAGATGACCAGTCCTATCCCCCCCCCCCCCCCCCCCCCCGAGGTGTATGCTCTAACTTGGCAGGGTTATGTTGCTCATATCGTGCGTATGGTGTCTCGCATTGCTATGCCATTTGATTAGTTTAGACATGCTTTGTGTGAATGCCACCTGTTTAGTGTGTAATTACCATATATGTGAATTATGCGTTGCCATCTTGTTGCAAGACATTATATATGTGAATTATACAATGCTATCTTGTTGCAAAGGCATTATATATGTGAATTATGCAATGCCATGTTGTTTAGCCAATCATCATGTATGTGAATTATATCATGCTATCATTTTTTTGTATTATGTGTTCCATTTGTCAAGAATGTTTGTATATTCAACTACTCTTCCTGTGCATCAGCCATTTGAAGCGGTGATGGAAGTATCTGGAGTGAAAACAAGGTATTCAGAGCAGACAATGCTACCTGCTGAAGCAGACATCTTGTTGGTTACAGAGAGCTCCTCAGAGGAGGATTCAGAGACTGATGACCAGTCCTATTTCCCCCCTGAGGTCTATGCTCAAACTTGGCAGGGTTATATTACCAATGTCATGCATGTTGTCTTGCATTGCTTAGTTTTTACATCATATATGGATTGCCATCTGCTTACTTGCTTACTATATAAATCATATATTTGAATTATATCATGCCATCATGTTTACATAGTACATACACATCATCGATCTGAATTATGGCATGGCAGCCCATTTAATAAAGACATCATATAGTTATATCATCTCATCCTGTTTAGTGTTTACAGTCATCATATTTTGAATTATGGCATTATATCCGTGAATGTATGTGAATTATGGCATGCCAACCTATTTAATAAACACATTATATAGTTATGTCATGTCATCCTGTTTACATAGTCTCATATTTTGAACTATGTCTTTCCATCTTTTTTAGTTAGCCATCATAATGTGAAATTGTGTCATGCTATCATGTTTAGTTAGCCATCATATATGTGAAATTGTGTCATGCTATCCTGTTTGGTTAGACAACATAAATATGAATTATTTCATGCCCTCTTTTATTCCCCACTATCCATTGCACCTGTCTATCATAGAATGTCTATACTTTCAATTACTTTTCTTGTTTATCAGCCATTTGAATTGGAGAGCGTGATGGCAGTATCTAAGGGAGTAACAACACGGTCTTCAGAAAAGATAGTGCTACCAGTTGATGCAGATAGAACCACGGTTGTACTTGCCCAAGGACCAGATCCACCACACATAACCCAGACTCTCGTAGATTGTACCCCTACCCAGTTGGACAGAGAACCAGCTACACCCCTTCTAACCCCAACCCAGGCAGATAGTAACCCAGTTCCAGTTGACACATCACCGTCTCCACCACAGAGCACCCAAACATGAGCAGTTAGTAAGGGAACTACAGTGCCCAAAGCACGAGGACCACCACTCCAAATACCAACTCAACGCTTAAAGGAGAAGAAGATTTGTTCTCAGGTCAGGTTTTGTAGCTATGGTTCATACTCCTTTGCTCTTGCATTACTGTATTTACTCATGCCAACTATTTTCAAATTTGAAGGATGGAATTGAAACTCCAATGGCGCAACAAGTATGTTTTAAACCTGTTTCTTTAACTGGTTTGCTGTTGTAACCTGCTCTATGTTGATTTCAGTTTCAATTGAATAAACAGTTATGTTCTCATGTCATGCACATTACAAGTGTTGTTATTGCTCTATAGTTACCCACACTTATTTTCTGTCTATTCTGCTTTGTCTTGAACAAATATTATTTGAACTGTGTCTCTATCTTGATTTGGCAACAAAAACTAGAATGATATAGACCATAAAGTGACCATGGTACATAGATATATGTTTGTGTCATGTTGTTATCCTGTCCACTTTACTACTGAACTCATTTACCAAAATGAGTTTCATATACAACATGGTAAACATGTGATGTGTCTACTTGTTTCTCTTTTAGAATGCGGACAAAATATTGGAGAACAGTACCGCGTTATCCAATGGTAAAGGAAGTAATGCAGATAAGGTTCAAGATAGTGAGACATCCCTGTTGGTCTCCAAGAAAGCTGATAAAAACTATCTTGACGACAGTGAGGGAACCCAAAAGTCCTTTCTTGATGTAGTGTTCGAGTTACTGGCCACTACTGCTGGCACAAGCTCTTCGAACTCGCTGCCTGAATCAGTTCGTCTTCTTGAGTCTCAACTTCAAGTTGAAAGACATCGATCAGATGTGCTGCGACAGGAAGCTGAAGGACTGAGGAAGTCCCTGCAGAATTCAGATGCATATTTCCTGGTGCAACAGCAAGCGCTAGAGGATTTAAGCGCCAAACAAGAGAAAGTTAATAAGCTTGCTAAGCATCTTGCCAGCATTATGGGTACCCAGGATATTGTTTCTTGAGATCTTCTGAAGTGGTTTCAGTTCTGGATTTGTTTTGCTGCGGCGTTTATTTGCGCTGGTCGCCAACTTTGACAACCAGTGTATATGATATGCTGCTTTGTTCCCTATATTTGCACTGGTGGCGAACTTTGATGCCCAGTGGATGTAATATGTGTAATAGCCGTGATAGCCTAGCGTTATTTGCTTGCTTATTTATTTCCTTGTTGTCTTGTTTATTTGTTTGCTTATAGTCATTGCAGTTCTTTTTCCGTGGTTAACTAGTGGCTGCAATAACCTATTTTTAAAAACTAGGCCACAATAACCATGGGCTAATATTTACTGTAGTGACACTGGGCCTCCTACTGGCCGTAGAAACAGTGGACCTTCTACGGGCCGTAGAAACAATGGGCCTTCTACGGGCCGTAGAAACAATGGGCCTTCTGCGGGCCGTATCATCAATGGGCCTTATACGGGCCGTATGATCGATTGGCCAAACATGGGTCAAACAGACCGCATTATGGCCGTAAACGGGCTAGAGTTGTAATCGTCCGTTCATGGGCCGACCATAACGGGCCATCGTTAATAGGTCGTATTTAATGATGCTATGAAAACGGCCCAACGTATTAATGGACCACAAACGGGCCGACTGTAACCACGGGCTGAATTTGGCCCACAAGCAGAAAATGACAGTAACGGGCCGTAAGTAAATGAATGTTGGAAATGAGCCCAAGAATAAATGGGCTCTGAGAAGGCCGAAAGATAACATGGGCTGGAAATGACCCAACGGAATAACGGGCCGTTAATGGGTATAAAGTGATACACTGTTCATTATGGGCCAGTTTCACCACGGGCCGTTAATGGGTGTAAAGTGATACACTGTTCATTACGGGCCAGTTTCACCATGGGTTGTTAATAGGCCAAGAGTTACATAGGGCCTCATATGGGCCGAAAGACGTCATGGGCCATACATGGGCCAGAAGTGAAAATGGACTGGAATCATATTGGGTGGCCTAGATGACGCTACTGGGCCTAATTCGGATAGGGCATAACGGGCCTTGGGTTAGCGGGCTGTAAATGGGCTATATGTGAACAGGACGTTAACAGGCTTTACATGGGCTGCCCCCCCACCTTTTGACCAAGTCAAACGGGCCGGCCTTTTCACAGGAATGGGCCTCTGTTGGGCTGTGCCACGTGTCGACGTATCATAGGCGCCTTCTATCCAATGAGTGGATGACATCTGTCCCAACGATGAGCCGACACGTGTTTCCTCCAGCCAATGATGATTTTACATGTGGAAAATCCCCATTGGTCGGGGCTGTTAACGGGTTATCGGATCCAAAACCCGACCCGATAGCTTAACGGCGTTCCGTTACGGTGGATGCCACGTGTCGGTCACCCTTGAAGAAAGCACTTCTGTAATGCGGGATTTATCGTCATGGAAGTGGACACTTCCGTGATGAAAATTTTGGTAATGTCATGGAACACTTCTACGACAGCACAGGTATGACTATCTTGATTCTGTCATAAAATCGTCATGGATGTACATGCATGACAGAAAATGTGACCTACTATGACAAACACGTATCATCACGGAAGTGTATTTTTTTGTAGTGAAGTGTACAACTATTTTCATTTGTTAACATATTATTCAATAAAATTTTAGCTTCATCCGGTGTTCTTTCCCTGAAAACAGAACCAACACAACTATCCAAGGAATCTCTGGAAGCATCGGTTAGTCCATTATAAAAGATATGAAGTATTTCATTTTTCTTAAGAGGATGATCAGGCAAAGCATTAAGTAATTGGAGAAGCCTCCTCCAAGCTTGTGGGAGACTCTCTTCTTCAATTTCCACAAAATTATATATATCCCTTAAGGCAGCTTGTTTCTTATGAGCAGGGAAATATTTAGCAGAGAAGTAATAAATCATATCCTGGGGACTACGCACACAACCAGGATCAAGAGAATTAAACCATATCTTAGCATCACCATTTAATGAGAACGGAAAATATTTTAAGGATATAAAAGTAGCGAGTTCTCTCATCATTAGTGAACATGGTGGCTATATCATTTAATTTAGTAAGATGTGCCACAACAGTTTCAGATTCATAGCCATAAAAAGGATCAGATTCAACCAAAGTAATTATATCAGGATCAATAGAGAATTCGTAATCCTTATCAGTAACAAAGATAGGTGAAGTAGCATAAGCAGGATCATATTTCATTCTAGCATTCAGAGTTTTTTGTTTAAGCTTAGCTAATAACTTCTTAAGATCACTTCTATCATTGCAAGCAAGAAAGTCTCTTTTAGTTTTTCATCCATAACATAGCCCCCAGGCACAACAGGTAATTCATATTTATTAGGAGAGCGTTCATAATCACTTTCATCAGTATTATCAGTTTCAATAATTTCATTCTCTCTAGCCCTAGCAAGTTGTTCATCAAGAAATTCACCAAGTGGCATAGTTGTATCAAGCATAGAAGTAGTTTCATCATAAGTATCATGCATAGAAGAAGTGGCATCATCAATAATATGCGACATATCAGAATCAATAGCAGAAGCAGGTTTAGGTGTCGCAAGCTTACTCAAAACAGAAGGTGAATCAAGTGCAGAGCTAGATGGCAGTTCCTTACCTCCCCTCGTAGTAGAGGGATAAATCTTGGTTTTTGGATCTCTCAAGTTCTTCATAATGATAGGAAGATATAAATCCCAAGTGACTCAAAGAATAGAGCTATGCTCCCCGGCAACGGCGCCAGAAAATAGTCTTGATAACCCACAAGTATAGGGGATCGCAACAGTTTTCGAGGGTAGAGTATTCAACCCAAACTTATTGATTCGACACAAGGGGAGCCAAAGAATATTCTCAAGTATTAGCAGCTGAGTTGTCAATTCAACCACACCTGGAAACTTAATATCTGCAACAAAGTATTTAGTAGCAAAGTAATATGATAGTAGTGGTAACGATAGCAAAAGTAACAGCAACAAAAGTAATGTTTTTGGTATTTTGTAGTGATGATAACAATAGCAACAGAAAAGTAAATAAGCGAAGAACAATATATGGAAAGCTCGTAGGCAATGGATCGGTGATAGAGAATTATGCCGGATGTGGTTCATCATGTAACAGTCATAACCTAGGGTGACACAGAACAAGCTCCAATTCATCAATATAATGTAGGCATGTATTTCGAATATAGTCAGCCGTGCATATGGAAAAGAACTTGCATGACATCTTTTGTCCTACCCTCCCGTGGCAGCGGGGTCCTAGCGGAAACTAAGGGATATTAAGGCCTCCTTTTAATAGAGTACCGGACCAAAGCATTAACACATAGTGAATACATGAACTCCTCAAACTACGGTCATCACCGGAAGTGGTCCCGATTATTGTCACTTCGGGGTTGCCGGATCATAACACATAGTAGGTCTCTATATACTTGCAAGATAGGATCAAGAACTCACATATATTCATGAAAACATAATAGGTTCAGATCTGAAATCATGGCACTCGGGCCCTAGTGCCAAGCATTAAGCATAGAAAAGTCATAGCAACATCAATCTCAGAACATAGTGGATACTAGGGATCAAACCCTAACAAAACTAACTCGATTACATGATAAATCTCATCCAACCCATCACCGTCCAGCAAGCCTACGATGGAATTACTCACGCACGGCGGTGAGCATCATGAAATTGGTGATGGAGGATGGTTGATGGTGACGATGGCGATGGATTCCCCTCTGTGGAGCCCCGAACGGACTCCAGATCAGCCCTCCCGAGAGAGTTTAGGGCTTGGCGGTGGCTCCATATCGTAAAATGCGACGAATCTTTCTCCCTGATTTTTTTCTCTCCGAACACGAATATATAGAGTTGGAGTTGAGGTCGGAGGAGCTCCAGGGGGCCCACGAGGTAGGGGGCGCGCCCAGGGGGGCAGGCACGCCCCCCACCCTCGTGGCTAGGGTGTGGGCCCCCTGGTCTTGATCTTTTGCCAGTATTTTTTATTATTTCCGAAAATAATCTCCGTGAAGTTTCAGGTCATTCCGAGAACTTTTGTTTCTGCACATAAATAACACCGTGGCAATTCTGCTGAAAACAGCGTCAGTCCAGGTTAGTTCCATTCAAATCATGCAAGTTAGAGTCCAAAACAAGGGCAAAAGTATTTGGAAAAGTAGATACGACGAAGACGTATCAGCATCTCCATAGCCCGTTGATACGCCTAGTTGATGTGAGACTATATTCTCCTTTTTGTCTTGTCCACAACCACCATTCTATTCCACCTATAGTGCTATGTCCATGGCTCACGTTCATGTATTGCGTGAAGATTAAAAAAGTTTGAGAACATCAAAAGTATGAAACAATTGCCTGGCTTGTCATCGGGATTGTGCATGATTTAAATATTTTGTGTGATGAAGATAGAGCATACCCAGACTATATGATTTTGTAGGGATAGCTTTCTTTGGCCATGTTATTTTGAGAAGACATGATTACTTTGTTAGTATGCTTGAAGTATTATTATTTTTATGTCAATATTAAAATTTTGTCTTGAATCTTTCGGATCTGAATATTCTTGCCACAATAAAGGGAATTATATTGATAAATATGTTAGGTAGCATTCCACATCAAAAATTCCGTTTTTATCATTTACCTACTCGAGGACGAGCAAGAATTAAGCTTGGGGATGCTTGATACGTCTCCAACATATTTATAATTTTTGATTATTCCATGCTATTATATTACCCGTTTTGGATGTTTATGGGCTTTATTATACACTTTTATATTATTTTTGGGACTAACCTATTAACCGGAGGCCCAACCCAAAATGTTGTTTTATTGCCTATTTCAGTGTTTCGAAGAAAAGGAATATCAAATGGAGTCCAAACGGAATGAAACCTTCGGGAGAGTTATTTTTGGAACGGAAGCAACCCAGGAGACTTGGAGTAGACGTCAGGGAAGCTTCGAGGAAGCCAGGAGGCAGGGAGGCGCGCCCTACCCCCTGGGCGCGCCCCCACCCTCGTGGGCCCCTCGTGGCTCCCCTGACCGACTTCTTTCGCCTATATATATCCATATACTCTAAAAACATCGAGGAACACAATAGATCGGGAGTTCCGCCGCCGCAAGCCTCTGTAGCCACCAAAAAACAATCGGGACCCTGTTCCGGCACCCTGCCGGAGGGGGGATCCCTCACCGGTGGCCATCTTCATTATCTCAGCGCTCTCCATGACGAGGAAGGAGTAGTTCACCCTCGGGGCTGAGGGTATGTACCAGTAGCTATGTGTTTGATCTCTCTCTCTCTCTCTTGTGTTCTTGAGTTGGCACGATCTTGATGTATCGCGAGCTTTGCTATTATAGTCGGATCTTATGATGTTTCTCCCCCTCTACTCTCTTGTAATGGATTGAGTTTTCCTTTTGAAGTTATCTTATCGGATTAAGTCTTTAAGGATTTGAGAACACTTGATGTATGTCTTGCATGTGCTTATCTGTGGTGACAATGGGATATCACGTGATCCACTTGATGTATGTTTTGGTGATCAACTTGCCAGTTCCGTGACCTTGTGAACTTATGCATAGGGGTTGGCACACGTTTTCGTCTTGACTCTCCGGTAGAAACTTTGGGGCACTCTTTGAAGTTCTTTGTGTTGGTTGAATAGATGAATCGAAGATTGTGTGATGCATATCGTATAATCATACCCATGGATACTTGAGGTGACATTGGAGTATCTAAGTGACATTAGGGTTTTGGTTGATTTGTATCTTAAGGTGTTATTCTAGTATGAACTCTATGATAGATCGAACGGAAAGAATAGCTTCATGTTATTTTACTACGGACTCTTGAATAGATCGATCAGAAAGGATAACTTTGAGGTGGTTTCGTACCCTACCATAATCTCTTCGTTTGTTCTCCGCTATTAGTGACTTTGGAGTGACTCTTTGTTGCATTGTTGAGGGATAGTTATATGATCCAATTATGTTATTATTGTTGAGAGAACTTGCACTAGTGAAAGTATGAACCCTAGGCCTTGTTTCAACGCATTGCAATACCGTTTGTGCTCACCTTTATCATTAGTTACCTTGCTGTTTTTATATTTTCAGATTAAAAAAACCTTTACCTACCATCCATATACCACTTGTATCACCATCTCTTCGTCGAACTAGTGCACCTATACAATTTACCATTGTATTGGGTGTGTTGGGGACACAAGAGACTCTTTGTTATTTGGTTGCAGGGTTGTTTGAGAAAGACCATCTTCATCCTACGTGTAGCGACCATACCTCAAACAGTCTGATCTCTATGCTCAGGTGTCATCCCTGGATCAGTAATGCTGACACCACACAGTACTTGAAGGATTTATAACAGAGTAGCAATCACACACTTATTACATCGAGTGTCTCAATAGAGAACTTATTACAATAAATATGGCTTAAGGCCATCTAATAACGATAACAGCGGAAGACTTGGAAGATAAGTGAGTCCATCAACTCCAACGGCATCACTGAGTATAGAACCACAACCTAAAACTCCTTAATCGTCGTCTGAAAAGTCTGCAACATTAACGTTGCAGCCCGAAACGGGTCAGCACATGGAATATGCTGGCAAAGTAACACATAGAGAGTAATGGAATGAAACTGCTATACTATATGCATATTTGGCTGGTGGAAAGCTCTATGGTTACAGTTTTGCGTAAAGCTAATTTTTCCCTACTGCAAAGGAATAAATTTTATTTAACTATCATGGTAGTTGTTAAACATTGAGAATGGTTGACAGCATTCTCAATCCCAATTAAGTATCATCATTAAACAAAACCCATCAAAATTAAATTTTAGAGTAACATGTTGAGATTCACATGATAATCCAAGTACTAGATACTCAAGATGTCCATAACCGGGGACATGGCTAACCATGATTAGTTTATACACTCTGCAGAGGTTTGTGCACTTTTCCCCACAAGACTCGATCGCCTCCGTTTGGTTTCTCGCACTACATGGTGTTTGAGAAACGGATGACCGAGACATAGTCTTTCAGAAGCGCTAGCACCTTACGATGGATAGACCGTTACACCTACTTTCCCCTACATCTGCTAGTCTACCCTGTAAGAGTTCGCATGACTTAATCAACTATGGTAGAGCCCATAATAGCTTGTGGCTGCACACGGAAGTTTCTAGTATGAAAAATCTCATGATCCCTTTGGGCCTGGGTGGCGGTCCATAAAGAAAAACAGGCAATCCTGGAATACCCAGGTACCTCAATCCACCCAGATGTGTGTTTAAGTTGCCACCTTAGATAAACCATTAATTAACAAACTCACATCTATCATGGATATCACTCACCCAATCCACGTCTACTAGCATTGCATGGCATAATAGGCAAACGTAGAGTAACTCCCAAAGGTTTGATAATACAACAGGTAATAGGTACTACCTCAACTACTTCCCATCCCACAATTTAATTAGATCCTAATCATGCAATGTTTGAGGATTGATCTAATGCAATAAAACTGGGTAGTAGGAGGTATGATCAAAGTGTTACTTGCCTTGCTGATGATCCGCGAAACCTAGAGATTCGAAGTAACAGGCGGCGCACTCCGGGTATTCTATCGCAGACAAACAAACAAGCATACAATAAGATTCATCTAATGCACAGGTAAAACTCAAATAAGAGATCTAACCAGAAAGTTCAACTTAAGAACTCTGGTTTGCAAAAAGAATCAAATCAAACGAAGCAACGAAAGTCAAACGGCAAAAGAAACAGGCTTCGTTTACTATTCTAGATCTAGGGCAATTTTTACAGTGGCAAAAACTTGTTTAAGTTGGTTAAACGGATAGAGGGTTTTGAGACAAAACTCCAGGCGCTTGAATCGTCTGATTCCAATAAACGAGCGAAAAGTTATACTAAAATGAAAATCGGATCAGGAATCGCGATGAGAAAAATCGCGGATTTAATCCGAGAAAAGAAAAAAGGACGAACGTTCGCTAGAACGAACGAACGCTCGCTATTTAAATAAATCAGAATATCTATTAAAAAACCGAAACAAAAATAATGAACAAAACCGTCAGAAAACCGAATGGTTTTTCGGAAAAAAAAAATGGCGTCTAAAAAAAACTACCCGGCAACTCCAGCGAGGCTCCGGCGGCGGCGGCGGTCGGCGGCGCGGGGCGGCGGTGGCGGTGGCAGCGCTAGGGCGGCGGGGCGGCGCGCTAGGGTTTGGGGAGGATCCCGGGCTGGGCTCCCTGACTTATAAAGCCCGGACGGGCCTAGTGTCCGGGTCGGACACAGCCCGTAGGTCGGTTGCATTTTTTTTAATTATTCCGCGCAGAAAAACAAATAAAAGAAATACTAAACGGACTCCAAAAATCCCGAAATAAATTTTCCCCGGCTTCTAAAATCAAGTCGCACAAGGTGAACATTTATTTGGGGCCTAAATGAAATTTTGAAAAACGCACATTTTTCCTAATTTCAAATAAAATATCGAAAAACTCCAAAATAAAACTTATTTGATTTTATTATTAAATCCTCAATATTTCTTTATTTTGGGAAAGTAATTTTATTCCCTCTCTCATATTTTTGTAATAGAAATAATTGATGATAAAATAATTAAAATCAAATGATCCTATTCTCAAAATTTGAGAAAACTCAAATATGAAAATAATGAAATCCCCAACTCTCTCCGTGGGTCCTTGAGTTGCGTAGAATTTCTAGGATCAAAACTAAAAGCAAATAAATTATGATATGCAATGATGATCTAATGTATAACATTTCAAATTGAAAATTTGGGTCCTTGAGTTGCGTAGAATTTCTAGGATCAAAACTAAAAGCAAATAAATTATGATATGCAATGATGATCTAATGTATAACATTTCAAATTGAAAATTTGGGATGTTACAAACCTACGCCCCTTAAGATGAATCTCGCCCTCGAGATTCGGGTTGGCTAGAAAATAGGTGAGGGTGGTCCTTGAGCAAATCGTCCTCTCACTCCCAGGTGGCTTCATCCTCCGTGTGGTGGCTCCACTGAACCTTACAAAACTTGATAACCTTGCTGCGGGTGACTCGGCTGGCAAACTCGAGAATCTTAACTGATTTCTCCTCATAGGTCAAATTGTTATCCAACTGAATTGCTTCTAATGGCACTGTGTCTCTCAAGGGTATGTCAGCCATCTCCGCGTGGCACTTCTTTAGCTGAGAAACGTGGAACACATCATGAACTCTTGACAATCCTTCGGGCAATTCCAACTTGTAGGCCTCTTCTCCTATACGTTCCAATACTTGGTATGGTCCTACAAATCGTGGCGCTAACTTTCCCTTAACACCAAAGCGCTTTATTCCCCGAAGTGGGGATACTCGAAGATAAACTCTGTCTCCAACTTCGTAAACTGTCTCCTTGTGTTTTGAATCTGCATAACTCTTCTGCCTGGATTGAGCTACCTTGAGCCTATCGCGAATCAATTTCACCTTCTATTCAGACTCCTTAATCAAACCAGGCCCAAACAACTGGCAGTCTCCAACTTCATCCCACGATAACGGTGTCCTGCACCTCCTTCCGTACAAGGCTTCGAAAGGGGCCATCTTTAAACTGGATTGATAGCTGTTGTTGTAAGAGAATTCTGCATATGGCAAATTGTCGTCCCAACTAGATCCATAATCTAGCGCACAAGCTCTCAGCATGTCCTCCAAAATCTGATTGACTTTCTTGGTCTGTCCATCTGTCTGTGGATGAAAAACTATGCTGAACTCTAGCCTGGTACCCAAAGTCTCGTGCAACTGATTCCAGAACTTTGAGGTAAACTGGGTTCCTCTATCTGATACTATACTCCTCGGAACTCCATGTAAGCATACAATCTTGGTCATGTATATCTTTGCCAACTTAGCACTGGTGTAAGTGGTCTTTACCGGGATGAAATGAGCTACTTTCGTCAACCGATCGACTACAACCCATATCGAGTCATAGCCTGAACGAGTCCTGGGTAATCCCGTGATAAAATCCATGCCTAACTTATCCCACTTCCATTCGGGTATCGGCAATGGCTGTAGCAATCTTGCTGGCTTCTGATGCTCTGCCTTTACTCTCTGACATACGTCACAAACCGCTACATACTCCGCAATATCTTTCTTCATTCCGGTCCACTAGAAGGTATCCTTCAAATCCAAATACATCTTGGTATTTCCTGAGTGAATCGAATATGGTGAATCATGTGCCTCTTGCAGAATCAATTTCCTGATCTCCGGGTCATTGGGCACATAAACACGGTCTTCAAACCATAGGGTGTCGTGCTCATCTTCACGAAATCCTTTAGCCTTTCCTTCGCTCATTTTCTCCTTTATAGAGGCAATCTCCTTGTCAGTCTTCTGAGCTTTTCTGATGCTATCCATCAAAGTTGACTGAATCTCCAATGCTACTACATAGCCTCTCAGAACTATTTCCAAACATAGCTCACGAAGATCCTCGGCTAACTCCTTTGGTATTTCTCCCGTCATTAGTGTATTGACATGGCTCTTACGGCTCAATGCGTCAGCTACTACATTAGCCTTTCCGGGATGGTAATGCAATCTCATATCATAATCCTTGATGAGCTCCAACCATCTCCTTTGTCTAAGGTTTAACTCCTTCTGCGTGAAAATGTATTTCAAACTCTTGTGATCCGTATACACCTCACAATGGTTTCCAATGAGGAAATGTCTCCATTTTTTCAATGCATGCACTACGGCTACTAACTCCAAATCATGCGTGGCATAATTCAATTCGTGGGGTTTCAGTTGTCGTGAGGCATATGAAACAACTCTCCCTTCCTGCATAAGCACTGCTCCAAGTCCTCGTCGTGAAGCGTCGCAATACACCTCATAATCCTTGGTCTGGTCTGGCAAAATCAACACTGGTGAAGTAACCAAGCGTTTCTTCAACTCCTGGAAACTAGCCTCACACTCCTCAGTCCATATGAACTTGGTATCCTTCTTTAACAACTCCGTCATAGGTTTTGCAATTTTGGAGAAATTCTCAATAAATCTCCGGTAGTATCCTGCGAGTCCAAGGAAACTCCGTATCTCTCCAACTGTTGCTGGTGCCTCCCACTTGGTCAAGGTATCAACTTTAGTGGGATCAACTACTATTCCTTCTCCGGATATAACGTGTCCGAGGAATCCTACTTCCTTCAACCAAAACTCACATTTGCTAAACTTGGTATATAGTTGATGTTCCCTGAGCTTTCCAAGAACCAAACGCAAATGTTCCTTATGCTCCTCTTCATTCTTCGAGTAAACCAGAATATCATCAATGAACACCACGATGAACTTATCCAAGAACTCCATAAACACTTTGTTCATCATGTTCATAAAATAGGCAGGTGCGTTAGTCAGACCAAATGACATAACGGTATA
The DNA here is from genome assembly GCF_003073215.2 of Triticum urartu. Taxonomy (NCBI): domain Eukaryota; kingdom Viridiplantae; phylum Streptophyta; class Magnoliopsida; order Poales; family Poaceae; genus Triticum; species Triticum urartu. The sequence goes on along the minus strand of NC_053025.1, from coordinate 103,259,286 downwards.
CTCGTACAGCCCATACCTAGTGGTAAAAGTTGTCTTAGGTATATCCTGTTCTCGAATCTTCAACTGGTGGTATCCTGATCGCAGATCGATCTTGGAAAATACCTTAGCTCCTTGCAATCGATCAAACAGATCATTGATCATTGGTAATGGGTACTTGTTCTTGATCGTTACTTCATTCAACCCACGATAGTCAACAACCATCCTTAACGATCCATCCTTTTTCTCCACTAGAAGTACTGGTGATCCCCAAGGCGACGAACTTGGGCGAATATATCCTTTATCCAGTAACTCCTTAATCTGCTTCTTAATCTCCACCAAATCCTTTGTAGGCATCCTATATGGTCTCTTTGATATTGGCCCTGTGCCTAGCAATAGCTCAATCAAAAACTCAATATCTCTATCCGGTGGCATGCCTGGTGAAAGTGCGTTATATCGACTAGAGGGGGGGTGAATAGGCGATTTTTATGAAAGTCTTCAAAATGTGGAAGTTTCGAAGACAAACAATAGAAGTAAACCTATTACCATGCAGCGGAAGGTAGACTACATAGGTAAACCATAGTCAAGTATTCAATGAAGTGAAAGCACAATGACTAATAGCAGCTAGGTAGTAAGGATTAGGTAGGAAGATATTATGAAGCCAAACAGAACACGCAGTTATTCAGTGAAGACAAAAGATAGTGCAATCATACAATGACTTCACAAGGACCAACAATAAGTAAAGGGAAGGTAAGGATGAAACCAGTGACTCGTTGAAGACAATGATTTGTTGGACCAGTTCTAGTTGCTGTGACAACTGTACGTCTGGTTAGGGCGGCTAGGTATTTAAACCTGAGGACACACAGTCCCGGACACCCAGTCCTGAACATGCAGCTCAGGACACCCAGTCCTCACCGTATTCCCCTTGAGCTAAGGTCACACAGACCTCGCCCAATCACTCTGGTAAGTCTTCAAGGTAGACTCCCAAACCTTCACAGACTTCGTTCACCGGCGATCCACAATGTCTCTTGGACGCTCAGAACACGACGCCTAACCGGCTGGAGGATTCACAGTCCTCAAGTGTAATAAGTCTTCAGATCACACAGACAAGAAGACTTAAGTGATGCCTAACACTCTTAGGCTTTGGGTGGTTAGGGCTTTATCCTCGCAAGGAATTCTCTCTCAAAGGCTTCGAGGTGGGTTTCTCTCAAACGACAAAAGCCGTACACTAACTCTGAGCAGCCAACCGTTTATGGTTGTAGGGGGTGGGCTATTTATAGCCACTAGGCAACCCGACCTGATTTGTCCAAAATGACCCTGGGTCACTAAGGAACTGACACATGTTCCAACGGTCAGATTTCAAACTCACACGGCAACTTTACTTGGGCTACAAGCAAAGCTGACTTGTCCGACTCTGGACAAGATTCGCTCTTATAGTCTTCACTCGAAGACATAGGTTTTGGTTAAGCATCACTTCAGTCATTCTGACTGGTTCTCTTGGACCCCACTTAACAGTACGGTGGTTCCTATGACTCAACAAAGAAGAAAAAGAACTACGAAGGATCTAAGTCTTCGAGCTTCATAGGCTTCATGCGATGTCTTCTCTTGTCATAGTCTTCAATGTGAATATCTTCATATACCACCTTTGACATCAATGTCTTCATACATTTTTAGGGGTCATCTCTGGTAGGAAAACCGAATCAATGAGGGACTTCTACCTGTGTTATCCTGCAATTCTCACAAACACACTAGTCCCTCAACTAAGTTTGTCGTCAATACTCCAAAACCAACTAGGGGTGGCACTAGATGCACTTACAATCTCCCCCTTTTTGGTGATTGATGACAAACTAGTTGAAGTTTTCAACGAGGAATATACTATGTGAAATTGTAAGAGGATAGGGAATTGTCTTCATAAGCTGTGAGGGCTCCCCCTGAAGATGTGCATATAAGTAATTTGCTTTTGAAATGCAAATGCACATGGCACGTTGTGCTTGTGCAGATCCTCTTCAACTTATGATGACAATCCATTATGCATGAGAAGGTATGTGAAAATAATGGCATGCATAATGGAAAATGGACGTCTGCAGGATGATCTAAGTGCGGAATTTATCGTCGCACATGTGGAATTTATCGTCGCATCACGAAGTAGCAAATAAGTAGCAGACGACCATCGAGTTTAAGTGTTACAACTCAAAGAACCAAATGTATCAAAACGAGAGTTGTAAACACGAAGCAAAATATAAAGCAACCGCCCATATGGACCTGCTTGAAGACTATAAACTCATATGCTTCTCCCCCTTTTGTCAGTAAGGACCAAAAAGGTTTGAAGACATAGAGCATCTACTCGTTCCCATGAAGAGTAGGTGAAGCAGCAGGGTCGTCGGTGGTGTTCGGCGGTGCAGAAGAACTTGGAGCAGTGTCGAAGCGTGCTGAAGGAGGTGGCGGTGAAGTAGCATCATCTTCATCCTCGATCACTCTGGCATTCACAGTTGCAGCAGAGGAAGAGAACTCAGAGTCTTCGAGAGATGGAGTTCGTTGCAGCACTGCCCTTCGAGGAGGTGTGGAGTCAAACTTGAAGTGTTCAGAGAAGCCATCCTCTTGAAGATCATCTTCAGAGCACATCAGCGTCAGCCCTTTCCATGTGCGTCGAGAGGTTTCATGGGCAACAAAGGCATTCTTGGTGGCAAGATTGCGAATGCGATTGACGTCCACCAAGAGGCTTTGCATTTGGCGCTTCAGCCAGTCATGATGCCTATCCTGTTTCTGATGAAGAGCCACCAGAAGCTCTCGGTCATTGAGAACACGAGTGCGCTTCTTGGGTCGTTGGGCAATTGTGCTATCGGTGGCTTCAGTAAGGGCAGGATGTGGTGCACGTGTAGTTCCAGCCAAAGGATACACACGAGTGACGGCTTCAACTCCTTCAATGTTCTGAGAAAAACTTTGATGCTCCGCATTCTGAAGACTTAGAGGTTCATTGGCAGGCTCGGGATAAATGGCTTCAATAGACATATCCACATCAGGCAGAAAGATCCGATGATTGCGAGCAGATGCCTGATATGAGATAGCGGAGTGGAGTTTAATCAGCCGCATTATCCATGGAGCGTAGAACTTCAAGCCAAAGAGATCAGAGCCTGATGCAGCAAGTTGGCGAATGAAGAAGTCATGTGTATTGAAGCATTTGCCATGAAGAATATAGAAGACCAAAGTCTTCATTGCACCTTCCAGCTTGGCATGTGGAGAATGTCCTTTGATGGGCCAGAGAGTTCGCCTTATGATGTGATAAATAGTCCTCGGCAGATACTCAAGGTCTTCAACGAAGAACTCCTTGGGATATGCAGCATCTTGGGGCAATGGCTTCATCATACTGAGCATCTGACTCATGTTAGGGTCAGGCTTCTGAAAGATGCTTTCCACAGCTTCACTGTGAAGTTGACAGCCAGATTCGTAGAGATCGCCAGGAGTGGGCAGACCAATGAGCTCAATGATGTCAAAGGCTTTGGCTCCGTGATGAACATTTCCTGTCATCCACTCCAAGACCCAAGTCTTCGGATCTCTGTTGTACCCACGGATGTGAAGTGTGGCATAGAATTGAAGCAGCAACTCTTCATTCCAGTGCTCTTGGTCGGTGACAAACGGCAGCAATCCAACCTCTTTGAAGCAATCCAGAGCTTCTTCCAGACAGGGCAGACCAGCTATTGCTTCAATGTCAAGACGCTTATGTGGGAAGATGCGACCTTGATTGTATAGAATGCAGGAGTAATAGCTTCGCTGCGGATAGCTCCAGAACCGATCAGAAGATATTCTTTCCCTTGAGTAGGGGTTCCTGGAGCTATTGAAGAAAGTGTTGTCTGCTATGAAGCCATTGACATTGAAGGATCCAGGTGCTGATGCAGGACCTGGAAGCCTGGGCAATCTTGGGATTGGCTTCTGTACCTGAGGCCTGTGCTCAACATGATAGTCAAACTGAGGACCAGCAGCAGGTGCAGGAACAGAAGCAGTAGCATCAGTGGCTTCACTGACTTATGGTGCTTGGGTTGGTGAAGGCTCCACATTAGCTTCAGCCATGATAGCGTCAGTGGCTTCATTGGTGTTGGTGGTGGCAGCCTCAAGATTCTCAACCTCCACTTGACGAGCTGGAGGGTCGGTCACAGTCACAGCTTCTTGGTGAGACGGGGGTGTAGCAGCGCTTGGGGTTTCTTCTTCATCGGCTAATGCAGCCGAAATGTCTTTAGCAGCTGTAGCTTCAGACTCAGAGACTGGAGGCCTTGGTCCTTTGCGAAGCCTGCGTAACGCTGGCGACGCCTATGGAGTTGGAGTTGGCTGGGCCTCAAAGTCTTCCTCCTCTTGTGCTTGTGGGCGATCAGCCCATGATGCATCCTGAGCAATTGGCGTCAGAGGACGACCAATGCTGATGAGCTCGCTATGCGTTAGCATAGGCGATGATACCTGTTGGTGCTCGAGCTGAGGAAGAACTGCATCATTTTCAACATGGTCATGGTGACCAATGTCTTCAGCAGCGATGGGATCAGCTGCTGCAAAGTCTTCAGCTTCATGAGCCCCTGTGAAAGCAGGTTCATGGACAGTCAGTTGGCGCTCTTGAGGTTCAGCGTCAGGGCAAACCATGGAGATGGGTTCAACAATCAAGGGCTCTGTGGGAGCAGCCCGTTTCTTCTTGGTCTTCCGCTTCTTCTTGGAGGGGGCAGTAGCAGAGGCTTCAGGATATTTCCTCTTTCTGACTTCAGCCTCAGCAGTCCTTGTCTTCTTCAGTTCTGAAGCTGTGGACCTAGCTTTTGGCTTCGAGCCAGTCATGTTGGTGGGGAAGACAATGGGATCTGCTTCCTCTCTTGGTGCGTCGGTTTCGGCCACAGTGGGCTTCTTCTTCTTCTTAGCAGCCATCCTGGGATCAATGCCCGGACGCCCAAGGGCCTTGCGCTTCTCAGCCTCGTTGTAGCCTTGCACACACTTGTTAGCCAGGCTCTTCATGCGCTCACGAGAACCCTAAGCTTCTGCGTGTTTCTTGAGAAAGGCTTCTTTGAGCTCGTGCAGCATAATCTGGAAGTTTTTCACCTCTTGCACGCTGAGCTTGGCCATATGCTTCTTTAACTGAGCTTTCTCAAAGTCAATCTTTTGCTTCAGTTCAACAATGCGCTGGGCGGTAGCTAATTCTGAAGCAATGGCGCCATAGAAGGCGACACTGAGGCCAATGGGTAGTTGCAGATCTTCGAAGCTGATGTTGGGCGTGTCAAACCACTCATCAATGAAGTTGTGGATGATTGTCACGTCAAAGAGAGGCAGATCATTGAAGATTTCTTCTTCTTCTTTGCTCTTGATGAGTTGCTCAAGAGCGTCATCTGCAAGATCTTCATCACTGGACAGATCGATGGCATCGTTTCGCAGAATGGCAGCAGCTGTCAGTTCTTGGCCGGTGTGTGGCAGAGGCATCTTGACCTTCTGGGGCTTGGAGATGCGTGACAAATCTTTAGACTGCACACTGTCTTCAGGAGGTGCAGTGGCCAGTGGCTTCGCCCGTGAGATTTTTGACGCAGAGGCAGGCTTTGAAGCTTTTGGCTGCTTCAGTTTCTTTGGCTTCGGCGCTGCAGGCGCTTCATCTGATTCAGCGTCCTCTGCAGGCTCATTCACGGCTGTCCCTTGAACCTCGATGTGAGTGATGAGACCTTCCAGGTTGTAGAAGGGCCCAACAAGATTGGGTTCAGCTTCGTGTGTCCCATCAGCATGGGGAGCAGAGGGACCAGGGTTGAAGTTTAATCCCAGAGACTTCTTATTCTGCTTCACTGAGTTCTGGGCAAACTGGAAGTTGCGCTTGAACAGATTGTCGTCACGACACCATAGTAGTGACGATGAGTGTGCATCTGCAGGCTGTGGCCCACGGACCATGCAAGGATAGAAGCCTTGTTCAATGGCTTCATCTCTGGACCTGGGTTGAAGATTTTTGTATAGGATGTCTCCCCATGGTCGCTTGATGGCATTCTTTTCAGCATATTCCTTTGTCACAAATCTGTACTTGAACCACTGTTCTGCCCAATATCTTCGAATCCACTGGATTCGGGTCTTATGCTGATTATAATCCTCTTCAGGATCTGTCTTGTACAGTTCAGAGAGGTCATCGGGCAGATCTCTTGATGTTTCTCCTCGACGCTTTCTGCCACCCTTCCTTGCAGATTTCTCTGAAGCCATGAACTTCAAACTGAAAGGCTTCAAGACGTTCAAAGGCTTTCGCTTGCTGGACAAACAGGAACTGGCTTCAGGAGAATTTATATGATGCTGTAAGAATTCTGCAAATGAATGCAGACTATGAGAACCAAGGGATTCTCCCACGGACATGTACCTGTGACAGCATTAAGGTGCGAGGGAAGGGGAAGAGGTCATATGCATTTTCAGAAGATTTTGAAGATAAATCAGTTTAGAAGGCATTGACCTCATCGTGCAAAGACATTCACTCATAGATAAGGAGTTGGTTCCAAATTTGTACGAATCCATGGATCAGTACAAGTGAGGAATCTAACTACTTTGTGAAGTACAAGTGAATATACTAGGCATATTATGAGATGCAGTATGAAAGAGATCCAACTTGTGTGAATAGAACCTTCTTGTGGTAGAAAGTGACGAAGCTATAGGATCAAAGGGGCCGTAAAAAGGAAGTTTTATTTACCACACGAGGAACTGCTAGACGGAGTGGAAGTGGAGGCCGAGCAGTTCGATCGCCCGTGCCCTAACTTGGCGACGGAGGACACCTACGGCGACGGCGGAGAAGACGGTGTCCGCGGTCGGCGTGAAGACGGCGTCGGAGAGGTTGCGGCAGCGAAGCGCTTCGTCGCCGGCGTCGTCGAGGGCTAGCGGTGGCGCTAGGGTTCGTGCGAGAGTGGAAAAAGAAATAATGACTGCGGTGAGGCGTGTATTTATAGGGACATGGGCGGCTCAGTGTTATTACACAGGTGCCCCTGGCGATTCACATCTGAGGAACACATGGCCATCATGCAGCATATCAGAGGTTGTTCCACGTCCCACGCACGCCTGGATTGTCGGGTGGTCGTTCCCACTTCTTCGGGTTTCAGGTGAAGGAATGAGCATTGAAAACGGACTTAATGTTTGTCTCTGTATCTTCTGCTGACAAGGACGCAGAGAAGACATTCGACAGTTTCAATAGAATGCATATGATTTGGAGAGATAGAGTTTGAGATAGAAAGCATATCGGAGTTTTAGGGTCCGATCACATTCACTTAGTTCAAAAGATTCAATTAAGAAGACATAGCTATAAGTGAATGTTGTAGAGGACAGAACACTAGTATACTTATATATAATCAACATAGTGAAGATAATCATGAAGACATATTGAAGTTGAAGCCAAACCAAATGTGAAGACATAGCAAATGTAACGCCATGGGTAAAACACTTCAAACAGAAGAATTTAGTGGTGGCGTTACCCACCGTATAGGAAGTATTAGACCCAGACACAGCGCATAATTATCGTGGTGCTCTGAAGTCAAATTCCACATTAATGTATTCAAACTTAGAATGTATGTCTTCATTGATTGAAGATATACTTTACTTCGTGTGTCGCACATCTAAGTCATCAATATGCATAAGTGTTAGGATGTGTGCCTGATCACAGGACATTTGAGGATTTCAAGATATTTAGCTCACACCGTAACTTGCAAAATCTCTTCTCATCCAAGGGCTTGGTGAAGATATCTGCCAATTGCTCTTCAGTGTTGACGTGTATGATATCAATATCTTCCCTCACAACATGATCTCTGAGAAAGTGATGACGAATTTCAATGTGCTTTGTCTTCGAGTGCTGAACTGGGTTGTTGGCAATCTTGATGGCGCTTTCGTTGTCGCAGTAGAGTGGCACTTGCTTCAGATGAATGCCATAGTCCTTGAGTGTTTGCTTCATCCACAGAAGCTGAGCGCAGCAAGATCCAGCAGCAATGTATTCAGATTCAGCAGTGGAGAGAGATACACAGTTCTGCTTCTTTGAAGACCAATATACAAGTGATCATCCCAGAAAATGACATGTGCCTGATGTAGACTTGCGATCCACCTTGTCACCAGCATAATCAGCATCCGAGAATCCAACCAGATCAAACTCTGAGCCCTTTGGATACCATAATCCTAGAGTTGGGGTGTGAGCCAAATATCGAAGAATTCGCTTCACAGCTAAGTGATGCGACTCCTTTGGTGCCACTTGGAATCAAGCACACATGCAAACACTAAGCATAATATCTAGCCTAGATGCACATAGATAAAGTAAAGAACCAATCATGGAGCGGTATACCTTTTGATCGAACTCTTTACCATTGTCGTCGGGACCCATATGATGTTTGGCTGGCATTGGCGTCGTGAAGCCTTTGTAGTCTTGCATACCGAACTTCTTCAGGCAATATTTGAGATACTTCTCTTGAGATATGAAGATGCCGTTGCGTTGTTGTCATATTTGAAGACCGAGGAAGAACTCCAGCTCTCCCATCATGGACATCTGATATTGCTCTTTCATCATATATCCAAACTCTTCACTGTACTTCTGATTGGTGCAGCCGAAGATAATGTCATCCACATATATTTGGCACACAAACAGTTCACCATCATATGTCTTCGTGAAGAGAGTGGGGTCGAGGGAACCAGGTATGAAGCCTTTGCTCTTCAGGAAGTATTTTAGTGTGTCATACCAAGCCCGAGGGGCTTGTTTGAGGCCATACAGTGCCTTGTTGAGCTTGTATACCATGTCAGGATGTTTTGAATCTTCAAAGCCAGGCGGTTGTGCAACATACACTTCTTCTTCAATCTTGCCATTGAGAAAAACACTCTTCACATCCATTTGATATAGAAGTATGTTATGATGATTTGCATAGGCCAGCAGTATGCGTATGGCTTCAAGTCGAGCCACAGGAGCAAATGTTTCATCGAAGTCAACGCCTTCCACTTGAGTATATCCTTGAGCAACGAGACGAGCTTTGTTTCTGACAACTTGACCATGCTCATCTTGCTTGTTGCGGTATATCCATTTGGTGCCAATTATGTTGTGCTTCCGAGGATCAGGACGCTTAACCAGTTCCCATACATTATTCAGCTCAAACTGTTGAAGCTCTTCTTGCATAGCTTGAATCCATTCAGATTCCATGAAGGCTTCTTCAACTTTCTTGGGTTCTGTTATTGAGACGAATGCAAAGTTCCCATAGAAATTTGCCAGCTGAGTAGCCCTTGAACGAGTAAGCGGGCCAGGTGCATTGATGCTATCAATTATTCTATCAATCTGCACTTCATTGGCAACACGAGGATGTACAGGGCGAAGATTTTGCTCTTGCTGATCATTGTCATTGTTAGTGGGATTGTCTTCAGGTTGATCAGGTACGGAGATGATAAGTTCCTCTTCAGGTTGAGCTTCAGAGGGTATGATTTCTCCAGTTCCCATAAGTTTGATTGATTCTCTGGATGGAACTTCATCTAGCACATTTGGCAGGTGCTCTCTTTGTGAGCCATCAGTCTCATCAAACCGCACATCCACTGTTTCAACCACTTTATAATGAAAGAGATTGAAGACTCTGTAGGAGTGCGAATCCTTTCCATATCCAAGCATAAAACCCTCATGTGCCTTCGGTGCAAATTTTGAAGTGTCATGTGGATCCTTGATCCCGCCAAATACTCTGAAGTAACTTACATTTGGCTTCTTGCCAGTAAGGAGCTCATAAGATGTCTTGTTCAGAAGCTTGTGAAGATAAACACGGTTGATTGTATGGCATGCAGTATCAATGGCTTCAGGCCCAAATTTTCTTGGAGTCTTGTATTCATCAAGCATTGTTCGGGCCATCTCAATGAGTGTTCTGTTCTTGCGTTCTACGATGCCATTCTGCTATGGCGTGTATGGAGCTGAGACTTCATGTGTGATGCCCAAAGTATCAAGATATGTATCAAGGCCAGTGTTCTTGAATTCAGTGCCATTGTCACTTCTGATGTGCTTTATCTTGGCGCCATTGTTGTTCATTGCTCGATTGGCGAAGCGTTTGAAGACATCCTGCACTTCAGTCTTGTAGAGGATTATGTGCACCCAAGTATATCTAGAATAATCATCAACAATGACAAAGCCATAGAGACAAGCAGTAGTAGTAAGAGTTGAGTAATGAGTGGGACCGAAAAGATCCATGTGAAGCAGTTCGAAGGGTTGAGTCGTTGTCATGATTGTCTTCGAGGGATGCTTGGCCCTCTTCATCCTTCCAGCTTCACAGGCACCGCATAAGTGATCTTTCTTGAACTTGACGCCCTCGATGCCTATGACATGCTTCTTCTTTGCAAGGGTGTGCAGGTTCCTCATGCCAGCATGCCCTAGCCTCCGATGCCAGAGCCAGCATTCTGAAGCTTTTGCTAGAAGACATACGGCAAGCTGTGGTCCTGCTGAGAAATCTACCACGTACAAATCATCTTTCTGATACCCTTCAAACACTAGAGACTTGTCAGATTCCATTAGAACAAGGCAACGATATTTTCCAAACATCACAATCATGTTTAAATCGCAAAGCATTGAGACAGACATTAAGTTGAAGCCAAGGGATTCAACAAGCATGACTTTATCCATGTGTTGATCCTTTGAGATTGCAACTCTACCTAGACCCAATACCTTGCTTTTACCAGTGTCAGCAAATGTGATGTGACTTTTGTCAGATGGACGTAAAGTTGAGTCCATGAGAAGACTTCGCTTGCCAGTCATGTGATTGGTGCACCCACTATCAATAATCCATTCTGAAGCTGCTGGTGTCGTACCCTACAGTGCAGTTAGGGGGATAGGCTTCACTAAGAGTGTTGTGAAGCAAAAACATTTGACGAACCAGTGGGTTATGAAAGCTTAGATCCAGATTAGGACTAATAGGGAGAGTAGCAAGCGATTCAGGAACGAAATACATAGTAAGACCATTCGGGCATTTGATCTTGCACCCTACAAGATGTTTAAGGTCCCCAGCAATAGCGTCAGACGATTTTGGTTTTCTGCTGGAGACCTTTCCCTGCAAAAGAGAGTTAAGCTTTCTTAGCCACCCACATCTTCAAGGGTGGCTTAGAAGCAATAAGTCTAAGTGCAGCGTCTGAGAACTTTGGCTTTGGAGCCCTAGCAAAAAGTCTTGCAGGCGGACAATAGTACTCATAAGAATAAGCAGAATAGTTCTTGGTCTTATGAACATGGCGGTTTGATGAACCGCGCTCATATTCATAGGCCTGAGTATGGTTTCCCTGCAAAACATTTACGTTAGTGCGACTCAGGTGAGTCCTCTGTCTGTATGAAGCCTTTGGACCGTACGAAGCCTGTGGTCTGGGGTTTGTCTTCTTCACCTGTGGTGTCATGATGACATTCATAAGAAGATTTTCCAAACACTTTTTCGGCACCCAGATCTTCTTCATAGGCGGCCCATTCCTGCAGTTAGTGCCAATATACCTGGCAAACACTTCACCATTCTGATTCTTAAACAGTTTATAGTTTGCATCAAAGGATTCATCAATGACAATGAGGTTAGCACAAGTGAAGCCAGATAGATTGGATGGATCTGCTGAAGGTTCCTTTGCAGCAACCCATGTGGTTTTGGGGTACTGCTCAGGTTTCCAGTAAGAGCCATCAGCATTCATTTTTCTTACGAACCCAACACCCTCTTTCCTCGGGTTTCAGTTCAGAATCTGCCTTTTGAGGACATCACATAGTGTCTGATGCCCTTTAAGACTTTTGTACATCCCTGTTTCAAGCAATGTCTTCAACCTAGCATTCTCATCAGCAATAGCAGTGGTATCCTCAGCAGAGGGGTTAGTTCCCACATCAACAGTTGAAGATATTGCAACAGTAGCAACAGTAGAACATTCAGCAACAGAAGTAGCATTATCACGCTCAATGCATTTAAAACATGGTGATTCAAATCCTTCCTGAGCGGAACTGATCTGTTCGATGCGAAGTGACTCGTTTTCCTTTTGAAGATCTTCATGAGCCGCTCTCAATTTCTCAAGATCTTGCTTCCTTTGAAGATAATCATAGGAAAGCTTTTCATGAGTTGTTGAGAGCGTTTCATGATGACTTTCAAGTTTCTCATACTTAACGTGAAGATTTTTTATGTCTTCAATTAAGGACTCAGATCGAGTCATTTCAGCGCCTAACAGATCATCGCTTTTGTCTAACAGTTTTTGAATATGTTCCATAGCTTTCTATTGTTCAGTTGCAATTTTAGCAAGTGTTTTGTAGTTGGGTCTTGAACTACAATCAGAGTCATCTTCACTAGATGTTTGATAGTGAGTAGTGCGTGTGTTTACCTTGGCACCGCGTGCCATGAAGCAGTAGGTAGGAGCGGAGTAGTCCTTGTCATTTGCATCGGTGTCGGTGATGAAGTCATTATCTTCAGTGTTGAAGATGGACTTGGCAACGTATGCTGTAGCCAGACTTGCAACGCCAGAATCGGACTCCTCCTCAGACTCCACCTCCGCCTCCTCAGAAGCGGACTCCTCCTCTGAATCCATTTCCTTGCCAACAAACACACGTGCCTTGCCACATGAGCTCTTCTTGTGTGATGAAGACTTTGAGGAAGACTTGGAAGAAGACTTTGAGTATTTTTTTTCTTCTTCTTCTCATCAGAGTCATATTCCTTGCTCTTCTTCTTCTTTTTGTTTTCATTGTCCCATCGTGGACACTCAGAGATGAAGTGGCCAGTTTTCTTGCACTTGTGGCATGTTTTCTTCTTGTAGTCATGAGTAGAAGCTTCATCATTCCTTGAGTTTGATCGTGAAGACTTTCTGAAACCTTTCTTCTTGGTGAATTTTTGGAACTTCTTCACAAGCATAGTAAGTTCCCTTCCAATGTCTTCAGGATCATCAGAACTGCTGTCAGATTCTTCTTCAGATGAGGAGACAGTTTTTGCCTTCAAGGCACGAGTTCGCCCATAGTTTGGACCATAGATATCTCTTTTCTCAGAAAGCTGAAACTCATGTGCGTTGAGCCTCTCAAGTATGTCAGACGGATCGAGTGTCTTGAAATCAGGACGTTCTTGAATTATTAGGGCTAGGGTGTCAAACGAACTGTCAAGTGATCTCAGTGGTGTCTTGACGACTTCATGCTTGGTGATCTTAGTAGCGCCGAGGGCTTGAAGCTCATTTGTGATGTCAGTGAGTCGATCAAACATGAGCTGGACATTCTCATTGTCATTTCGCTTGAAGCAGTTGAAGAGGTTGCGAAGGACACTGATTCTCTGATCTCTCTGGGTTGAGACGCCTTCGTTGACCTTGGAGAGCCAGTCTCAGACTAGCTTAGATGTTTCCAAAGCACTCACACGGCCATACTGTCCTTTGGTCAGATGACCACAGATGATATTCTTGGCAGTAGAGTCCAGTTGAATGAATTTCTTGACATCAGCAGCAGTGACACCTTCTCCAGCCTTGGGAACACCGTTCTTGACGACATATCATAGGTCGATGTCAATGGCTTCAAGATGCATGCGCATCTTATTATTCCAGTAGGGATATTCAGTTCCATTGAAGACGGGGCACGCAGCGGAGACTTTAATTATCCCTGCAATCGACATAGCTAAAACTCCAGGTGGTTAAACCGAATCACATAGAACAAGGGAGTACATTGCTCTGATACCAATTGAAAGTGCGTTATATCGACTAGAGGGGGGGTGAATAGACGATTTTTATGAAAGTCTTCAAAACGTGGAAGTTTCGAAGACAAACGATAGAAGTAAACCTATTACCATGCAGCGGAAGGTAGACTACATTAGGTAAACCATAGTCAAGTATTCAATGAAGTGAAATTACAATGACTAATACCAGCTAGGTAGTAAGGATCAGGTAGGAAGATATTATGAAGCCAAACAGAACACGCAGTTATTCAGTGAAGACAAAAGATAGTGCAATCATACAATGACTTCACAAGGACCAACAGTAAGTAAAGGGAAGGGAAGGATGAAACCAGTGACTCGTTGAAGACAATGATTTGTTGGACCAGTTCCAGTTGCTGTGACAACTGTACGTCTGGTTAGGGCGGCTAGGTATTTAAACCTGAGAACACACAGTCCCGGACACCCAGTCCTGAACACGCAGCTCAGGACACCCGGTCCTCACCGTATTCCCCTTGAGCTAAGGTCACACAGACCTCGCCCAATCACTCCGGTAAGTCTTCAAGGTAGACTCCCAAACCTTCACAGACTTCGTTCACAGGCGATCCACAATGTCTCTTGGACGCTCAGAACGCGACGCCTAACTGGCTGGAGGATTCACAGTCCTCAAGTGTAATAAGTCTTCAAATCACACAGACAAGAAGACTTAAGTGATGCCTAACACTCTTAGGCTCTGGGTGGTTAGGGCTTTATCCTCGCAAGGAATTCTCTCTCAAAGGCTTCGAGGTGGGTTGCTCTCAAACGACAAAAGCCGTACACTAACTCTGAGCAGCCAACCGTTTATGGTTGTAGGGGGTGGGCTATTTATAGCCACTAGGCAACCCGACCTGATTTGTCCGAAATGACCCTGGGTCACTAAGGAACTGACACGTGTTCCAACGGTCAGATTTCAAACTCACATGACAACTTTACTTGGGCTACAAGCAAAGCTGACTTGTTCGACTCTGGACAAGATTCGCTCTTATAGTCTTCACTCGAAGACATAGGTTTTGGTTAAGCATCACTTCAGTCATTCTGACTGGTTCTCTTGGACCCCACTTAACAGTACGGTGGTTCCTATGACTCAACAAAGAAGAAAAAGAACTACGAAGGATCTAAGTCTTCGAGCTTCATAGGCTTCATGCGATGTCTTCTCTTGTCATAGTCTTCAATGTGAATATCTTCATATACCACCTTTGACATCAATGTCTTCATACATTTTTAGGGGTCATCTCTGGTAGGAAAACCGAATCAATGAGGGACTTCTACCTGTGTTATCCTGCAATTCTCACAAACACATTAGTCCCTCAACTAAGTTTGTCGTCAATACTCCAAAACCAACTACGGGTGGCACTAGATGCACTTACACCTGGCAACTCTTCGGGAAATACGTCAGGGAAATCCCTTACCACTAGTACTTCCTCCTGTACAACTCCTGATAAGGAATTTACTTGTGTCCTATTTGGCGCATGCCGGGATACATACTTGATCCTTCTTCCTTCTGGCGTCGTAAGCAAAATTGTCTTACTGGCGCAATCGATGTTTCCTCCATACATCGACAGCCAATCCATACCGAGAATTACATCCAAATCTTGGGATTCCAGAATAATTAAATCCATTGGGAAAATATGCCTTCCTATACTTAATGGCACTTGGAAACATCCTTAACTGGCCATATACTCCGCTCCTGGTGAGCTTACTAGCATAGGTGTTCTAAGAACCTTAGTGGGCAAGTTATACTTATCCACAAATCCCCTTGATATGTATGAATGTGATGCACCAGTATCAAAAAGAACGAGTGCAGTAAATGACTTAACCAAAAACTTACCGATTACTGCATCCGGCTGCTCTTCAACCTCCTCCACATTAACGTGGTTCACCTGTCCCTTGTTGAAAGGGTTCGGCTTCTTCCCAGAGCTTCCATTGCCATTCTGGCCTTCAGGACATTCATTGGCATAATGTCCGGTCTTCTGACACTTAAAGCAAGTGACTTGGCTCAGGTCTTTCTTGGCTGGGGTTGATGGGTTGGTACGGTTCTGGTCGTTGCTTCCTCCATTACCATTACCATTCTTGGTGCCATTGTGATTGTGCGAGGTACCTTCTCCATGAGTATGCTAAAAATGTCCTCCCGATCTAGGGGTAAATCGTGGCTTCTGCTGAGCTCCTGAATTGTACTTTCCTTGTGCATACTTCCTCTTGCGATTTTCAATTTGCTGTTGCTTCCCTTCAATCATAAGAGCACGATCTACCAACTCCTGATAGTTGTTGAAGGTTGCTACCATCAACTGCATGCTCAACTCATCATTCAGTCCTTCTAGAAACTTTTCCTGCTTAGCTGCATCCGTAGCAACGTCATCTAGGGCATAACGTGCTAATTTACTAAAGTCCTCCACATACTGGCCAACTGTCCGTCCTCCTTGGCGCAAGTTGTGAAACTCTCGTTTCTTCAAGGCCATAGCTCCTGCTGAAACATGGGCAGTTCGAAAAGCCTGCTGAAACTGGTCCCATGTGACAATGTTGACAGGGAAAGTGGCTGTGAAATTCTCCCACCATGATGTTGCGGGTCCTTCAAGCTGATGTGCGGCAAACTTCACCTTCTCCGCATCTGTGCACTCTGCTGTGGTCAACTCCCTAGCTGTCTTGAGAAGCCAATCATCTACTACTATCGGCCCGGTGCTACTGGAAAACATCGGCGGATTCAGCCTAAGAAAACGGGCTAAGTGATCAACATGTGGTGGTGGTGGTGGTGGGTTGTTGTTGTTGTTCCCCTGATTCTGATTCTGGATTAGCAACTGCATCAATGTGTTCTGCTGCTGGATCAACTGGGTGAGCTCCGGTGGGAAGGTAAATCCGGGGTCACATCTCGGAGGCATCTGAGGGTTTAGAAAAGATGAGATTTAAGAATAGAGGGGGTCTAAAGAGAAAACACTACCCATATGCACATGAGGCAAAAGCAAACAATTCACTTCATTCAATCAAACAAGGCCATAAAATCGATCTAACTATCACAAAAGTGCTCGGACTACTACTACTGATGAGGTGGTCTACTAGAAATATTCTTCGGTTGCAGACTCCATGATATCTGCTCCAGCTTCATCAACATAATCATCATCGCTATCATGTGGGTCCGAGTCGGTGTCGTCGATGATGATGTAGTCTTCCGGGCGAATCTCCTTGGGTTCTTCATCTTCATCTACTGGTGTAGGGTCTCCCATAAATATTCCGATCTTCTTGATGAGATCGTCATTTTTCTCCACTAATACTTCTATTTTCTCTTCATAATCTTCACGTGTAGCCTTGAGTTCTTCCTCCAGTTTCTTGATTCTGGTCCTTGTCTTCTTCAGGTCTATCATGTCGGCGCACATATGGTTCTCCTGACGTCGAATGTGCTGGTTTAATTCCTGGATAAAAGTTGTAATTGATCTATCCTTTCTGGTGCTGATCATCTCCCAGTGCTCATCTCGGCGCCCACAAATCTGGTAGATAGTATCCTTGAGATCATTGCGGTAAACTTCTCCAATGCGTCTCATGGCGATGTGAGCTGTCATGCTCTTTCCTAGACTTCAAGTTGGTGCATCAAAAGAAAACTCTATGGGCTCAGTGACTGGCATGAACGTCCTTCCTGGAACTTGAACTTGAATCATCCATCGCTCTTCTTCAGGTAAGGTGGCATTGTAGGTTCCGGCGAAGCTTGGTACTTCTATGTTCAGGTATCTACTGACTTCCTTTAGGTGACGTCCAAAGGGTGTATCTTCTTCCGGTTGCGTGAACTTGTTCCTTGCATCCGCCATCCTAAAGAGTAGAAAAAATGAGAGGTCAGAGAAGAAGAGAATGCATAGTGATCTAAGTCTTTAGCTTAGTGGTTGTGTCCTACAATCAGCATGTGCTCTGATACCATCTCTGTAGCGACCAGACCTCAAATAGTCTGATCTCTGTGCTCAGATGTCATCCCTGGATCAGTAATGCTGACACCACACAGTACTTGAAGGATTTATAATAGAGTAGCAATCACACACTTATTACATCAAGTGTCTCAATAGAGAACTTATAACAATAAATATGGCTTAAGGCCATCTAATAACGATAACAGCGGAAGACTTGGAAGATAAGTGAGTTCATCAACTCCAACGGCATCACTGAGTATAGAACCACGACCTAAAACTCTTTAATCGTCGTCTGAAAAGTCTGCAATATTAACGTTGCAGCCCGAAATGGGTCAGCACATGGAATATGCTGACAAAGTAACACATAGAAAGTAATGGAATGAAACAGCTATACTATATGCATATTTGGCTGGTGGAAAGCTCTATGATTACAGTTTTGCGTAAAGCTATTTTTTCCCTCTGCAAAGAAATACATTTTATTTAACTATCATGATAGTTGTTAAACATTGAGAATGGTTGACAGCATTCTCAATCCCAATTAAGTATCATCATTAAACAAAACCCATCAAAATTAAATTTTAGAGTAACATGTTGCGATTCACATGATAATCCAAGTACTAGATATTCAAGATGTCCATAACCGGAGACACGACTAACCATGATTAGTTTATACACTCTGCAGAGGTTTGCGCATTTTTCCCCACAAGACTCGATCGCCTCCGTTTGGTTTCTCGCACTACACGGTGTTTGAGAAACGGATGACCGAGACATAGTCTTTCAGAAGCGCTAGCACCTTACGATGGATAGACCGTTACACCTACTTTCCCTACATCTGCTAGTCTACCCTGTAAGAGTTCGCACGACTTAATCAACTATGGTAGAGCCCATAATAGCTTGTGGCTGCACACGGAAGTTTCTAGTATGAAAAATCTCATGATCCCTTTGGGCCTGGGTGGCGGTCCATAAAGAAAAGCAGGCAATCCTGGAATATCCAGGTACTTCAATCCACCCAGATGTGTGTTTAAGTTGCCACCTTAGATAAACCATTAATTAACAAACTCACATATGTCATGAATATCACTCACCCAATCCACGTCTACTAGCATTGCATGGCATAATAGGCAAACGTAGAGTAACTCCCAAAGGTTTGATAATACAACAGGTAATAAATACTACCTCAACTACTTCCCATCCCATAATTTAATTAAATCCTAATCATGCAATGTTTGAGGGTTGATCTAATGCAATAAAACTGGGTAGTAGGAGGTATGATCAAAGTGTTACTTGCCTTGTTGATGATCCGCGAAACCTAGAGATTCGAAGTAACAGGCGGCACACTCCGGGTATTCTATCGTAGACAAACAAACAAGTATACAATAAGTATTCATTTAATGCACAGGTAAAACTCAAATAAGAGATCTAACCAGAAAGTTCAACTTAAGAACTCCAGTTTGCAAAAGGAATCAAATCAAACGAAGCAACGAAAATCAAACGGCAAAAGAAACAGGCTTCGTTTACTATTCTGGATCTAGGGCAATTTCTACAGTGGCAAAAACTTGTTTAAGTTGGTTAAACGGATAGAGGGTTTCGAGACAAAACTCCAGGTGCTTGAATCGCCTGATTCCGATAAACGAGCGAAAAGTTATACTAAAACGAAAATCGGATCAGGAATCACGATCAGAAAAAATACGGATTTAATCCAAGAAAAGAAAAAAGAACGAACGTTCGCTAGAACGAACGAACGGTCGCTATTTAAATAAATCAGAAAAACTGATCTATTAAAAAAACCAAAACTAAAAAAACGAACAAAACCGTCAGAAAACCGAACGGTTTTTCAGAAGAAAAAAAACCGGCGTCTAAAAAAAACTACCCGGCAACTCCAGCGAGGCTCCGGCGGCGGCTGCGGCGCTAGGGCGGCGGGGCGGCGTGCTAGGGTTTGGGAAGGATCCCGGGCTGGGCTCCCCGGCTTATAAAGCCCGGACGGGCCTAGTGTCCGGGTCGGACACGGCCCATAGGTCGGTTGCGTTTTTTTAATTATTCCGCGTAGAAAAACAAATAAAAGAAATATTAAACGGACTCTAAAAATCCTGAAATAAATTTTCCCCCGCTTCTAAAATCAAGCCGCACAAGGTGAACATTTATTTGGGGCCTAAATGAAATTTTGAAAAACGCACATTTTTCCTAATTTCAAATAAAATATCGAAAAACTCCGAAATAAAATCTTATTTGATTTTATTATTAAATCCTCAATATTTCTTTATTTTGGGAAAGTCATTTTATTTCCTCTCTAATATTTTTGTAATAGAAATAATTGATGATAAAATAATTAAAATCAAATGATCCTATTCTCAAAATTTGAGAAAACTCAAATATGAAAATAATGAAATCCCCAACTCTCTTCGTGAGTCCTTGTCCTTGAGTTGCATAGAATTTCTAGGATCAGAACCAAAAACAAATAAATTATGATATGCAATGATAATCTAATGTATAACATTCTAAATTAAAAATTTAGGATATTACACTACGCCTCCCACGGATTGATAAATCTTAGGTCATCCACTTGAGGGAAATTTGCTCGTCATCATCTTCATGTTATTTTACCACGGATTGTGAAAATGAAAAAAATGTTCGCATTTCAAAAAAAGGCATAAATATTTAAAAAATGTGCATACATTGTAAAAAAAATAATGTAAAACATATTTCAAACCATTAAAAATGTATATTACATTTTAAACAATTGTTTACACATTTCAAAAAAATGTATACATTTTTTATTGTTTATACAATGTAAATAAGACATTTTCGCATGATGTAAATTTTTTACCATTAAATAAATGTACCTAATATTTTAGGCAAATATTATCTCTTTTCATAAAAAAATGTTTGTACTACAACACAAAAAAAAGTTTCGCATAGGTTTGAAAATTGTATTTACATTAAGTAAATGTACGCAACATTCTTACAAATATTCACATGGATATAAAACAATTTGTGATTTTTGTAGAAAAATGTATACAATGTATTTTTTTGTATATCTTAGTACAATATTTATTGCCAGTAAACAAATATACAACATGTATTTGAAAAATGTTACCGTGTATTTGAAAAAGTGTTCAAAACATGTATTTACTTTAAATGTACACCATGTATTTAAAAAATGTCGATTGTGGACCTAAAGATTAGACATATGTTAAAACCTGATAAAAAATAAAAAGCAGATAAAATGAAGATAACCAAGAAATAAACAAAGGAAAACAAACAAAGAAAAGATATCCAGGAAAACCAGTGAATAATTAAATGAAACCAAAGTATAAGGAAGTAAAAACCCAAAGAAAACATGTGACAAGGAAAATATAACCAGAGTATAACGAAAAAAAGGAAAAACCAAAGAAAATCGGTGAAAAATAAGTAAATAAAGACGAAGAAAACAGAGTAGAGCGAACCTACAACAACATGAGCGGCAGCGCTCGGCCTGCGTTAATGGGTCGGCCCAATAGTCGCCCACCCATAGGTGATTTCTAGAGAGCAACTAGTTGATGAGCACTCATTCGGGCGCCTCCCAACATTCACTTGGGGTGCTCTGACAGCGTGTTTACAGCCGCCGTCACGTGTCGCGCTTTGGATGCTTCCACCGGATTTTTTTCCCGTATATGTTTTCGACTTTTTAGATAATTTAATCAGTGTTTCTTCGCTTTCCGATTTTCCACCTGTCTATCTTAGATTTTGACCCAAAAAAGTTGGAAAAAAAATTTGCATGAAAAAACAAAATTTTCTCCCGCAAGAAGCACAGTTTTGATTCTGCGTGAGGCATGGCCATGCCTCTCGAAAACGAAAAAAATGTGTTTTTTTCCTTGCGGGGCACGCTTTTGCTTCTGCAGGAGGCACGGTCGTTCCTCTCACAAAAGAAAAAAAAGTGTTTTCTCTTTTTTTTTTTTCATGAGAGACACGGTTTTCCATCCGTGAGAGGCATGGTTTTACTTCTGTGAGAGGCACGGCCACACCTCTCAGAAACGGAAGAAAAAATATTTTCTCCTTTTTTCTTCTTTCGTGAGAGGCATAGTTTTGCACTCACGAGAGGCACGGTTTTACTTTTGCAAAAGGCACTCGAAAACGACTTACGGAAAAAGAAAAAACATGCTCCCGGTTCTGTTTTTTCATTAAAAAAAGTTCGTCAAACCTATCAATATGAGATCTAGTTTTAATAATCTCAACACAAGGAATGCAACTGTAAAAACGGTTTGAGATGTAGACGAACAGTTTAATAGATAAAGCATTTTAAATAAACAGATCTATGAAAAATGAAAAACCCTTAAGTGGTGCAACATTGACACACACTATTTGTCGCAATCGTGGAAGTGATCTTCGAAGAAGTACTCTTGATTAATTAGTGATTTCGTGATTCCTAACACTGTTCTCGCGTGTGGCGTGTGTTTTATCGCGAAATCTATATATACTAATAGAATGCCCATGCGTTGCCACGGGCTCTTGAAATAGTTTGCAAAAGTTACATGTTAACTTTCTAAGGCCTTGCCCACCGTAGATCCAGACCCCTGCCATTGATTCCACCCCGCCTTGGCCACCGCCTGCCGCCGCGCTGCCCCATCGTGTTTGCCTCCGCCAGCCCCGACCCTGCCCGCCTCCTCTCCGGCCGCCTCCGCCTCCGGTCCATCCTCTGCCTGGCCCCGCTCCGTCTGCCTCCTCTCTGGCGCTGCTCCGTCCGCCGCCCGCTCCTTCCGCCTCCGCCCCGCGCCGCACGCCGCCGCCCCGCTCCGTCCGCCTCCGCCCCGCACGTCGCCGCCCCGCTCCCCGCTCGGCCACCGCCCGCTCCCCAATGGCGCCGAAGAAGACGCCGAAGGGCAAGTCCGGTTTCTTCGGCATGAGGGCGAAGCTTCCGGGAACTTCGAACTGGAGTTCTCCGACGCCTGGCAGCGTTCGTGGCTCGGCATGTATCCCACCGCCGATGAGGCCGCGCATGCTTACGACGTGGCGGTGTGGCGTGCCGGACAGCCGAAGACGGACCTAAACTTCCCGGAGGTCGAGTCCCAGGCGATGGTGGAGTGGCTCGTGCCGCAGGGCATCCGGATGGGGGAGATGCCGGCTAAGAAGGCGAAGAAGAGACCGGCGGTTGTTGTCGCTCCCTGCAAGAGCAATGAGGCGGCGATGGCTTGGTTTGCGCGATTTGTAATTTGCTGCAAAGCCATCTCTAATGAAATGCTATTTGCTACATTTTTTAAATAGGAAAATTATTCCGATCAGCCAGCCATAACTCAACAGACCAATCTCTAATGAAATGCTATTTGCTACATTTTTAAATAGAAAAATTATTCCAATCAGCTAGCCATAACTCAACAGACCAATCCGAACCCATATTTTCTAAAGTAAAGAAATTATTTCCCTTATAGATCAAGATGCGAAAGTGTTGTTTGCCCGACTGCTATGTTCCTACACACGCAGAGCAAATTATTTTTCAAATCAAGGAATTAAGAAAAGGAAGAATATCATGATGTTCGTGGCACTTGCCAGGTCTGCCATGCTACCATGGCATCGTCTTTTTAGTCTCTACCCACATGCTGAGTTGAGAAATAATCTTCAGATATACCCACTGCTAACACACTCGCGCACCGGCTGCCCATTGCCTCTTGCGCCACCCGCGCGCTCTCTCGGCCCAATGTTGTTGATTGGAATGCGGGACTGAAGGTAATCAATTAACAGGTTTTAGTTCTGCTTGGCATCAATATTTGGCACTTGTCAATCCATCTAACGCACAAAAAATCGACTCTCAGACATAAAAGTGATCTAACTCATTTGTCAAGTACCCTGCTCTAAAAACTCGGTGACAAATGAATCTAGTAGAAGTAAAAATGGTAAGAAGCCCTCATCTCAAACTATAACATAGCTAAAATTAATTAATTTAACAATTGTGGTTCAATAGTTGGAACACTGCAGTTTTCTTTATATGGACTTATACTAAAGACAATTTAGGTATGGAAGAGAAAAACATCACCTCCAATCATTAACATCCCAATATTCTGACGTAGATATAGCACTGACTTCTCTAGATGAACAATGATCCCAATGTCCCTCTTACTGGATAGCAAGTCCAATGTCAACAGCAATACGCAATAGGGAGTGACATATGAAATCTTGTGGCCCATAGCAATTAGAGTCCTCCTCAAGAACTTATCCTGCTTCGATAACCACATATGAACCAACCATAGAAGCTCCATGGCCTGAAAAATTGGATGTGGGGAGCCATGCTTATAACATTTAG
Source organism: Triticum urartu (assembly GCF_003073215.2). NCBI lineage: Eukaryota > Viridiplantae > Streptophyta > Magnoliopsida > Poales > Poaceae > Triticum > Triticum urartu. The sequence continues at coordinate 103,235,524 of NC_053025.1, read as the reverse complement.
ACCTGTGACCAAGGCATATATCAAGACCTTTTGCCAAACTTGAATTTCAATCCAAAATGATTACAATGGACTTAGCTATAGAAATGCCTTCCTTGGTCTCTTCCCTTAATTTGCCAGTCTGTGTGCATATAAATGTTACAAGAAATCAAAACCCAAGAGGTATCAGCAAAAGAAGGCACTATGAACTGAGAGAAGTAATTACCTCTTCTAGTATAGTCTTAAACACTTTCCATATCTTTTGTACGAGCTCTTGTTGAACTTGAGAGTCATTATTGTCATAAAGTTCATAACTGAAAGACAATATAAGATGTTATATTAGTTGCATCTTTATTTGGGTTTAGCATGTCTATGAACATATAGAACGTAGATAAAGTTGTACCTCTCAAGATCATGGTAAAAAAGCAGAGTCGTCTCCACTTGTGTGGCACATGAAGAAAATTTACTGGATCGGAACACACACCAGCACTTGTTCTCTTTATGGACCATGGCACAAAATTTGTGATATCAGCAAAAGGAATTTCTGGCGCCATTCTCAATGTTCTGTTCATTCACACGCAATGGAATTATCTGTAACATTATATATGTACATGATGCATACTGAAGTATAAGCATAATCTCTCATTTTGTTAAAAATGTTTCCTTTTTGTACATGGATTATCAAAACCTGTCCTATAAATTCTCATATGCTAGAAAAAGGTACTACTTTTAGACGTACCAAAATACCAAAGTGAAATATATTTAGTATATCCATCGGTTCATGGAGGCATGTATTGATGATGCCCCACATGGGGGGCCTGTTTTAGAAGATGATTGTTCTTATAAAGGTGAATGTGGGCATGTGTGTACTGATATGAAGGTGAATTTGCCTCCCATTTATGGTCTTAAGATTTGTTGTAGATTAGAGAAACTAAAACAGACATGTCTGATGGTGGTCATGTTTATTATTCCTGCAATTTCAGAGGTATATATATTGACTATGGCAGTTGGCAACCATAGTTGCAGTTCTCCCTATTCTCAAAATAATTATGCAAATCTCAGATGATAATAGTACAAGGATGCCCAAAAATCTAAAGTAGAAGTGAAATGATGCTATTGTTTTTACTTCTAAAAGAGTAGCCAATATAATAATCTAAACTATAACTTCAGATGCTTACACGCACCTTGGGTAGTTGTCACCACTAAATTTTCTCCGATCAATAGTCAGTGTTTCAACTCTCCATAAAGCATGATTTGCATTATTTTTACCACGTATAATGAAAATCGCTGGTAACTTCATATCTCATTTGCTCACCAATGGCAACTGGAATGTGTGTGTTGGAATAGAGGCCTGAAATACTGTAAGCCTAGCAAAGAAGCACGTTGTCACTCCCAGGAAACTCCATGAATAATAATGTATTTTGGAAAGGAGGAAAAGTTCAATTTCCAAGTAGGTGGGCATTGTACAACAATGAGTTTACTAAACTGTACTCCCTCTGTTCCTAAATAGAAGTCTTTTAAGAGATCTCGATAAGAACTACATATGGATGTATATAGACATATTTTAGAGTATAGATTCACTCATTTTGTTTAGTATGTAGTCTGCATTGGAATCTCCAAAAAGACTTATATTTAGGAACGTAGGGAGTACATATTACAATGCACACTTGTTGTACTGGCATAGTTTAGATTATAATCGGTTTATAGGCACAAACAAATTAAATTACTCATAAATATTTAAACCAGACAGATGGTTGATTATGTTTAAACCAGACAGATGGTTTCATTCAGTGGATTAGAGCGAACAAACACACATCAATGATTATTAGAGGAGTTGGGGCAGGAAATCAAGTGACCAGAATTGAACTCTCTCTCTCTCTCTCTCTCTCTCTCTCTCTCTCTCAATTCAGGGCAATTCATTAATATATGTTGCTCCTTTCAGTTCAGGGCCTTCCTTTTCTTGTGCCAGCACACATGCCACCTAAATCGATATGGCTGAAATACATGCCATCACACATGCCACCTACATAGAAATGGCTGAAACACCATTCTAAGAAATACATTACACATAAGCTTGATGGCAGAACTATTGTCAATGTAAAATATTTGTAAGCCTAATTGAGAACTATGTCAGAAAATAAAATAAAATAAAATTGTCACTATTGTATTCTTGTAAAACAAATTATCACTCGTGTTCTTGGTAAACACGATGATATGTAAACAGTCAATGAGATTATTAGAAGTGATAAAAATGGAAATGCACAAGAAGTACAACATATTAACAAAAAAATTAGAGCAAGGACTGACATGATGATAGGAAAAATGAATCAATGAAGTTATTAGAAGTGATAAAAAAAGAAATGCACAAGCAATGCAAAATACTAAAAAGAATTCTAGAAGGTTTCACATGACTATGGGCAAATGATTTTTGCTTTCAGCGAATTTATGGAGACAACAGGTGGCTCTGAGCTTGGCAACCTAGCATGTACTGAATATATCTCTGAATGACTTACTACAAGTGTGTGTCATTAAAGTAACGAAATTGTTCTTCACAAGCTTGATTCATGATAATCAAGGGCCAATGCATCAAACTTATGCATAGAAAAGAGACCAAGTTGATGCAAAACTCTTACATATTACAACACCGCTGCCACTGCAATTCAGGCAACTCCTTGTGTGCCGCCTTATTCTTCTATATCCGCAGCAAGTTCATTTGGTCCGCAAATTGTTTGGCCGAATGCACTTATTAACATTACAACACATAGGCAAGCTAGAAATCTTCGTATAAGGGGGATACCTTCTTCCTACATGAGATTAAAAAAAATGTACATCAGACTTCAAAGCAAAATGATCCTTGACCATTGAGAGAATCAAATTAAATGATGGTAGCACGTACAAGAAGCACAACAGGAATCATGACCAAAAACATGTTACTCAACCTCGATGCCAGGTAACAGGAGCATCAAAATCTTGGTCTTACAGGGATAGAATGATCTGCAATCTGCGTCTTCCAATAAGGACTGCATTAGTAGCAACTCGAAATTAGAACATTGTTGTAATCATCTCTTATATCTGAATTAGATTATAGGATACCCGTCCCACAAACAAAATATTTGGTTCTCTTACCCAGAAATAATGTTCAGATACACTATCTTAACAATCAGCTTCAAATGTGCAAAACAATTCTAATAAATGTAGCTTTAGTAGATAAAAGAAATTCAAAAATGTCTGAAGACATTTCAACTTATTTCTTAACAACACAAACAACTGGCACAAACTACCTTTTTAATACTCTTTGTTGATTGTACAAAAAATATAAAATAAAAGCTAGAGCAAAAATAACATTCCTGAAACTTTGAACCAGTAAGAGTTCCATCCGGAAAACAATCGAGGAACAATGGAAAATCTTTAGCTTACACACTTTTGTGTTTTACTAAATTATAGTTGGTGAGTATTATATAGAATGCTAAGGGCACACTGAAATCATAATAATAAATGCTAGAGATAGATAATCACCACCATAATAGAATTTTATTAGAATATGTAGCAATGTATATTGTGATTCCTTTTTTCCATCAACCTAGCTAAATTTGGATATACAAATGATTAGCATATGCCATGATGTTCTACTTATCAACTTAGTATGAACAACCATATACCTTGACAAAGTTCAGATGCCAAATCATTTCAGCAGCCTTGGTGACCAAATTACAGGAGAACACATTGTGCGGAACCCTATGAAACATCCAGAGGAGGTCGTAGCTAGCTCCAAAATGACTATTATTCTTCCATCCTCCTCCAGCTTCACCAGAAATGCTCACCTCTCTTCACCCATCTTCAAAGAAAGTACGGTTGCAGTAAATAGTGAGAAAGGGTAAGTTGTATTTTTTTCTTAGTTAATTATGGAAAAATAAATAAGCTCGAGTTGGATGTCCATCAATCAAAAATAAAAGGCATAGAAGAAAGAAAGAGTAAAAGGGAAAGAGAGGAAGTAAGCGGGCACCTAAAGCGATGCCGGCAATTCAAGAAGGAGAGAGTAGTGAGCGTTCGTTTTCGTGCTCGGGAGCTTCCATGTGGCCTGATGTTGTGCAGGGCGGGCACGCCGGATTCCCCTTCCTTGCCCTCTACCTCCGCACGCGCAATCTCGACTTGTTGGTCAAACCGCACGTGGGAGCCAGCGCATGGCGCCCCTCGGCGTGTAGGGCGGTGATGCTCCCCTGCGGCACGCAGGTCGACCTTGACAACTGCCGACTGCAGTAGGGCCGACACGAACTCAAAGCGGCGGCTTTGAGAGAAGGTGGGTGCGAACTCTTCCTCTTTCTTTCTTCCAAGATTCCATTATATTCCTAGACAGAAGTGTGAGATGTTTTAGATAGTGTTGCGTTCATGCCTCTATAGGTTTTTTTGCTCCGTCTTCTTTCATCTTGGCATGTTCCTTCTACTTGAACAGACCCCACTTTTAGAGTTGGCTTCACCCTCACACCTTCAAAGGAAGAACGGAAAATGGCCTGAGTGAGTCAATGTTCTCGCTACTAAAAAAAGTGTAAAACTTGATTCCTTTGCTAGAGACTTTCAGTTTAATTTAGTCACCAGAATATCGCCTTGTGGTGAAGCTTTGTTTTTATTCACATGACAAAAAGTAAGGCAAAAAAACTCTTTTTATTGCCTTCCAAATTTCAGGAATAAAATATGGATAAGTTTGAACATTGCTCTAGCTTAGAATCGAAATACTACAAAAATATAGAAAAAAGCTTTGTGCTATGAACAAATGTGTCGGTTCTTGTTACTTTTTTGTGTAGCTTTGATGAAGGTTGTTAAGGTTCAAAGAGAACATATTATTGCATCAGTGGGAGTGTGAATAAAATAAGAGGGTGAAGGCAACTTGCCATTTTATTAATAAACAATTTATAAGGTCATAGAATCTATTGTATTTTCACATAACAAAATAAGGGAGCACACATGAATGCCTTATGATTCGATAAGTACCTTAGCTATATTGTTTATTCAACATAAGAAGGAAAATACCTTGCAAGCAAATATGGTAACTGAAACAACTCAGAGACGCCTGCTGATTCCTACTTCCTTACATTCTCTCTGGACCATGGTTTATATCGTAGGGGGAGCACATGGAGCATTCATTGGAACTATTGGAGGCTACACCAAAACATTACAGAGTTAGTTGAGCAATCAAGACATGTAAAAGAAGTAAGTTGTATTATTTCTTGACACCTACTGCACTTTCTAGGACGAACCAAACAGTAATTATGATGAACAGAAAATACATGATGCTATGGCCTGTCTTTATGAATATGCAAAGCAGCACCATACTTTCTGCATTGGGGAAACCTTACTCTCTCTCTAATGGAAATATGTGCAAATGAGTTCCAATGATACAGTGGGGAAAACTAATGGACATACCATTTTTTTCCAGGGAAGCCAATGTACACATTTAGGCTATGCATTCCTTTCATATATCTTCTCGTGACTGTTGTTATATCATTTTGAATCTCTGAACATATTTGTATATTGCAGTTTGATTCTTCCAAAAGTAATAATAAAGAAGAGCATATTCTAATTTATTCATGGATTAAACACATATAGTGAATTATCTGTCATGAGACGGCGGGGAGAAAATTAATTTTATTCCAAGATGTCTGATGTTATGCCATATCGACATGCATCAAAACATAAAAAGACTCTACGAAGCGCACCCAAATTATAACAGTTGTGTGATGAATTTTATGTGCAAAGCCAATTTATCTGTATCTTAAAGACAGATTTTCACAGTACATTTTGGAACTTACCACAAATCGCAGGTCAAATACGTGGCACCATCTGATCATCTCCAGGAACCATACATTCAACCTTCCTTGTAAACGATCATCCACCACACGCAGATCCACCCGATTCTTGTTAACTGGCCATTCAGCCTGAACTCCTTCACAATGTTTTCTCCCATCAGGATTATAAGATTTGGATAAGTATGCTTGAACCATTTCCTGCTAGTGGAAGTAATATTGATTTGAAAAAGCCCAATAAGCCGTTGCCAACAAATATCTGACTCTAGTACATTTTTACTTGCTTTGCAACATCGGTTGATGTGAATGATAGAATTTTGTGGTAGAAACTAAGCACGCCCCTTGGGTTCGGCTCATCAAGCTTCAATCCAGCTTGCCTAGGGAACTTAATTATCTCCCATATCACCTTTAACTATGTTATTGACTGTATCTACTTGCAACTTCAGGATCTTCGTATGCGACCTGATACAACCCTTGGACACCTACGTCGTACTCCATTCTGTGAAGCTATGCCGTCGCTGGCTGCATGAACACCAGGACCAAACCGTCTTGGAGAAATGCTTGCACTTCCAATCATACAAAAAAATATTTGGACAATAATCTGACCTGCTTGTCCTGAAGCATTGCCACTCGCATGTTCTGGTGGATCCGCAATCACCTCGTCACGCCCACGAGTACTCAGACCGTCACACTATTTAGATTCATCTTCAGAAAAAAAAAATCTCTTTCAGTAATGCAGAGCACATTCCAATCTATAAACTAATTTTGTAGTTCAAACTGGGCCTTAGCATCACCACGTGTATAGAAAAAGTCGCATCAACAGTTCTTTTCATGAAGGATTTGTTAATTTTGAACAAAGGAGCATTACCATCAAAACATAACAAAGTTGGCTTTAAATCAAGAAATGTCCTTTGTGCAAGAACTTCTAGGTATAAATCCTATCATGCAAGCTTCCACATAATGTGCTTATAGATTCAGACAATTTACCACTGTCACCATCATCGCTATCCAATGCAGTTTTCCCAAGTAAGCAAGTTACCATTTCTTCCATAGCTTCTGCAAACTCTGTGTACATTTGATCACAATGAATTATGAGTGTACTATTACACAATCACATGCTATCGATTAGAAGTGACTTGGGCACCGTTATTTCGTTAAAAAAACTATATCTAAGGAATATTAGAGCACACCATATACGATGTTTGCTTACAGGTTCGATGCGACATTATATGCTTAAGTTCCTAATATTCATAACAAGTAGGAAAAACTCCCAGCCAAACGATGTACACATGAAAGAAACAACACACTTTTTTGGCATTTGCTAAATAACCAGGGGAGTACATACAAAACGTAAGATGTCTTGGAGCTTCAAGGTCTAACAGTATATATATTGCCTTTTGCTTACAGGATCAAAGGAGAATGTAGCACATGACAACAATGTAACTGCATGAGAAAGAACTTAGTACCATCCTCCGCTCACAAATTACAAATTTCTGAAACTTCTCACAAATCACAATAGTTTGCATGGGATCTCTAATGCATGGGTAACTAAACCACGAGGTTACTATTCCAAACTTCTCTACCTTCACTTTTTTAATTATATGCTTGATCAACTAAGAGATGATTTTGAATTAGCTTGTGCTATTTTCTCAAGAATCCTTTTGTGCAAATGGAATCAATCATCAATCATATCAGAAAGAGAAAAAAAACAAGAAACGAGATTATTTTAATGGCAAGCAAAACTTTACTTGGTTCAAGAAGTGGTGGTTGCCGACCTCCTCCCTTAAGTCGAGCACCGCCATGACGGTGCCTACGGTGAGCATGTCAGCGCCAGCGTCCCGGAGAAGCGGGCTCTCCTTCCACATGGACACAACAACACCAGATACATCAAAGAGGCCAACCAGGTGAATGACCTGCAGCGCTGCTCTTGACGGTGAGATCTTTCTGGCACTTCCAATGATAGTAAATGAACCAACTAAATAAAAATTAATTACCATGCCCACCGCTGCCTAAATCTCAAGTACTATTGTATTGCAGGAGTAAGACCGGCATGATTTAAATGTGTGGGCATACAGTACGTTGGGTGCCGGAATTGATACAGAACCTGTTGGCGGCGTCGACGAATCCTAATGTGACGAGGAAATACATGGCAAGGTGGTTCATGTCCTGCTTGTAGATCTTGACATCGCAGCTTCCGCTCCCACTTGTGGCGTATCACGACCTTCTTCGAAGACACGATAGAGGCCACGGAACGGAACTGACTGCACCACGATGAGGGAGGCTGGGTGCAGTGATGGTGGTGACGCCCATGAGAGGGAGGGATCTTTGGGGAGGGGCATGGGGCGGGAATAGAGAAAATGGAAGATGGCCGGCCAGGGGACCTAAAATGTCACCATGAAACACGCGATGAGGACGAAAATCCCGCCAAAATCAGTATCAAGCGCAAAATAAATTGACGCCCAAATTAGGATTTAGAGGACCTGGACGTGGGCGAGGAAGGCCGTCATCGGAGGGGCACGCAGCCCACGGCGGCGAGCTCCAAGACGCGGCCATGGCGGCACCTGCAGAGAGGAACGACGCTCAGTTCAGAGGAGAGAGAGAGGTAGGGGAAAAGAAGAGAAGGGAGAGAGGGAGGCACGGCGGCGGGATCCAGCTGCCTGCTCCCGGCGAGGTCAAGAAATCGCTCGGGCGAGGTCGGACGGGAACACGCAGCGGCGGCGGAGGACGGGGCTAGGAACCCTAGCAGGGTGAGGGAGTCATGGGTGGCGATGGATTGTATTCTGTGGGCACCTGCAGACCTGTGGCCAAGGCATATATCAAGACCTTTTCGCCGCCTAACCTTGACGAGAAAGCGGATCCGACAATGAGGAAAAGGGTGGGAACGATGGAGGTGGCTGAGCGGGAGGGAAGCAGGGGCGGCGGCGGCGGCGGAGCGAGAGATAAGGGCAGCGCCAGGGGTGAATCGAGAGGAGGGTTTTTTTTCGTGCGAGGGAGGGTAGGCCGTCGTCCGATTTTTTGTTCGCTAGTCATAGTTGTCTTAACCTACGAAATTTCGTAGATTTTTTTAAGATGAAAAAAACTAGCGAAGGTGGGACGAAAATTGACCGGCGGAGACTACCAACTGCTTCATTAGAAGTAGAGATCTCGCTTATGTAAGGTGCTCCTTCCATCTCGCCTGATGTTGTTTCCTGTGGTGTGTCTACTGTGTCGTCATAGTTTCATCTTTATTTTTGAGTAAATAAGTTTCGTCTTTTTTCCGTTCGCTGATGCTCCTTCGTTAGGTTTTCTTTGGGTTTTTTCATTTTCTTTTGGTTTTTCCTTGTTTCTCATTAGTTTTCTTTATTCGGTTTTTATTTTATTTTCTTTTATTTTTCTTCTTTCTTCTTATTTTTTTTGAGAGTACGTCGAGGCATATCATAGCTTTATAGAAGATAGAGTTGTATATGCAAGAATACTACCACCCATTGCATACGAACACCACACACCCAGGTAAGACCAAATACAACTATCAACGACCAAACAAAACTACAAAGCAAAAGTGCATGTCCTGACCGAAAACAACGTCGCGTCTCGACTAATGTTGGGCACCTTCGAAGACCACCGGCTCCCATTGAACTTTGTTTGTCAACGCACCATCCACCCTGAATGCCGAAGAGAAGGTGGCAAGTGAATGGTAGGACTGATCAGCTCCGAGGAAGACACGTCTTGGACACACCGATGACAGACGTACATAGTGCCACTGAGGATCAAAATAGGACCACGATTAACAGTGGGGGAAATAACGAGGAACCAAGCCGTGTCTCCAAACACGATGCTCCTAACAGAGGAGCGACGTCGAGGACGTCGCCATCGCGCCGATCCTACAACAAATCGAGGCTTTTGCCCAGAGACAATAACCAACTCCACACAAGCAAGGGAGATGTCGAATACACATCAACAACGCCTCCAAGAAGGAAAACGACACCCACATGTGCCATCGTCGTCAGCCTGGCAGAAGCCGTGCAAGATTTTCATCCGACCATCGCACATCTCCACACCTCGAAGTAATTGGGTAGCACTGTCCAAGTAGCTTAGAACCGCCGCCACTGCAACACCTCACCGTCGTAGCTGCAAAGCCGAGGACCGCATGGCAGAGAGAAGCGCAGTCCAACCAACTCCTTCCACCTGGCCGAGGGACAACAACCACCAACACCTTCGGCAAGAGCATGGAATGACCCTGAAGGCTGTCACCCACTCCAAGGGACAGCCTTTCGACAACCCATCACCTAACCACATGGACAACTCCCACGCCGGCACCACCGGGAGAGCAACGTCGCTCGCCACCCAACCCAGAGGTGGCCCGATGCTCGCTGCTCACCAGGAACTCTATCCTAGCCTAGCCATCACAGCGCCGCCACCATTCTGGTTGGTAGATTGGGCCGCCGCCTCCAAACACATCGACGCGCCAATCCGCCTCACCAAGACCACCACTCCTCCATGCCTCCCGCTGTGCACTGTCGACGGCCACAACCACACCGAGCCACCACCCCTCCAAGACCACCACTCCTCCACGCCTCCCGCTGTGCACCATCGACAGCCACAACCACACCGAGCTACCACCTCAGCCGCTTGCACCACCATCATGCCCAGCAGCCATGGAGGCCCAGCATCACCACGCCTGAAGGTAGCAACGACCGAATCCCGACTGGCCAGATTTAGATCCGGGCGAGCCGAATCGGACCGAGCCGAGACCCCTGGCCGTCGCTGTCACAGGCAGCACCACCTGATGGGGCCGCGCCACCATCACAACCACCGCGCCGAGCCGCTGCTGGAACTTCGATGCCCCACGCCGCCAAGCTCATCCAACGGAAGAGCGCCACGCCATGGCTAGGAGGAGCAGGCCGCGCCGAGGAGAGACCCCGCCGCCCCGCCGCTGCCGGGGCTTTGCCCGACAGGGACGAGGGAAGGGGAGGGATGGGGGATCAGGGGGGAGTTGTAGGGTTACCCTCGTGTCGTCTCAAGGAGGGACGCGGGGCTCGGGGTTCAGAACCTGGTGCCCACAGACATATTTGTTGCTCTTTTCTTCTTTATTATACCTTGTGTTTTTCGTTAGTTTTCGTCAGTTTTTCTTTTCTTCGTCTTCATATATGTTGATTTTCTTTGTTCCTTTCTCGATTTTTTCCTTTCTTTTTGTTTCCTTATCGGTTTTCACTGCCTTTTTCTTTCTTTTTTTTCCTTTTTTTTCTTTGTTTCTTTCTCGGTTTTCACTGCTTTCGAAATACACGATGTACATTTTTTCCCCTTAAATACAAGTTTTGAGCGCCTTTTTGAATACATGTCAATATTTTTCAAATACAGGTGGACATTTTTTCAACGGGAATAATTTTTTTTCTCACATAGTGTATATTTTTCGTATACATCAGGAATATTTTAGGACATTTGACATTTTTTAATACAATTTTTAAATATACTTTTTTATTTATGCCTTTATTCAATGTACATTTTACATTTCTTTAATAAATTAGAAACATTTTTTATACATGTGTAAAAAAATTAAATATGTGGTCAACATTATTTTTATACACCGTATATATATTTTTTAATAGATTTTTTTGTATACAAGTAAAAAAACACTAGGAATTAACATTTTTTGCCTACAGAGTTGTAAGCGAGCCGTGTAAAAAGTAACGAAAAAGAAAGAGAATAAAGGTGATAGAAAAAATCACTAGCCAATGTCTTTCTTGGGACTTCTATTATTGCATGAAAGTACAAAAAACAGACTCCAATGTTCACATCCTAGTGCTAACGCTGAACTTCGAGCCTTTGCCACTGCCACATCCGAGATTGTATGGCTTCGATGGCTCTTGAGTCTTGACTGACCTTGGTGTTCCATTTGATGCTCACATATCTCTCTTTTGTGATAGCATCACGCTGCTAGTATTCAGATCGTCAAGGGTCCAGTTAGGCTTAGGCTAGCTAACCAAACATATGGACGTGGATTCATCATTTATGCGCTCTCAGTGAACTATTCGTTTCGTTTGAGGGCGCCTCAGATACTTAGTGTATATTTGCATCATCCAGACGACAAAAGGATGACTAAGAGGCTGTCTAGTGACGATGCTAACTGTAAAATCTGAAACACAGGGCGGTTATATTGTTCCTCAGCCAGCTCTTTACAATCATGGATATCAAGTAAAAGGATATCGGAATCTGAAAAACTTAAGTCATGTCTGTGTAATGACAAAGTTTTCTCGCAAAAAAAAAAGACAACCTCTAACTTGAATACTTGATGCTGAGGAGAATACACGAAAAAACATTTTACTTTCCAGAAACTGGGTGTTAATCTGCGTATTCTCAATCTGATGATATCAGTTCACAACAAACTTCCTGAAAGCGCAAAAAAAAAACTGTTCGGGTGTTATACACATATTATGGTGATCTGAAGAGAATGGCAGCCAGCATCTTCCGGAATACGGCTGGGTGAGTGCGCAAGCTGCTCCAAATCAAGACAGATATGAGCTACGTACGTACACAATGCCCTTGCTGTCCAACAGCTCTAGTAAGAAACCGGCCAGGCAAGCAAGATTCGCTACCAAAAACAAATTCTTGGAAGATGAACATGATTTTTGCTCTAGACAGGTGAGCATGACTAACTAATATTTTTTGTTAATTAGAAATCCAATCCTCCAAGTACCAACAGCGTATTAATTCGACCATATACATATTTCCGAAATCCACGCTTTTCTTGAGAAGAGAGTGCTAATTAATCAATTGGCCAAACCCATCTTTGACAAAACAACACAAGCATGCATGCGCCGATGCACATGCCTCTGCTCCGCATTGAAACAGCAGATGGCGCACGGCTGGCAGCGAGTTTGAGTGGCCTTGACTGACACCGGACGGAGAGCCCCAGGTTTGGGCACCGGTTAAGCTTCTTGCCGCAAATGGCTCCTGCCTCAGTGGCTTACCAGTGACAAACAAACCCAGCAGCATGGTTTAACGTTGCTTTCATGCATAATTGCGCCTTGGATTCTTGCGTGTGTTGTCTAGCCGAAGCGGCAGAGAGAGTTGGATTGCTTATTTTGTGCTGGTGCAACTCACTCCCCTGCTGGCTTGCTTTGGGAATATGTGTAGTTGGGGGCAAGTGACTGTTGGATTCAAGTTTGAAACCAACCACCCACCTGTACTTTTATGCGTCGAGCTCCAGTTGTTCGGTTGGTCCTCACATTGCTCGGGTGTGCTAGTAGTGATGGTAGGATTATTGCTTGGAGAGACACCATGAACCACTATTTTTCTCTCCGGAAAAGGCAACGTCGTCGATGCCTCAAGTGTGGCCAACCGAATCGAAGACGACATGGGATGGCCGACTAGAGACGAGCGTCCCCGTTACTCGATCTAGCTACACCTTCACCATCGGCGGAGCCCATGTACGTACGCGCTTCTGGAAGAAAAACGGTGGGATTTTCACCGGGGTTCGAAGTTTGCGCTCATCTGAATGAACTGTTGTGTCCGGCCGGTGAATGTTTTGGCCGAGGTTCAGGCCCGGCACGTTGGCCCCACTTTGCCGTGAGAGGGAAATGCACACACATGCAAATGGTTCTCTGCTTTGTGTGTAGAGGCGGCAGAGGGAGAGGTGATGAACCGATGAAGGTAGCTCCGTTGTCCCGAGCAAACCAGACTGATCTGGTCCAACCTGGTTCAGCTAGATCTACTGCTCCTCGGTGAGTGTTAGGTTAGGTACGACCCGACCTGGTCACTTCGCTACTGCTCCGGGTCTGGGTTAATTATCACTCACGCGAACCCTATAGCGACTTACCATGCAGTAAGATTTCTTCTCTTCGAAGAAGAATTGTTCCTCGAGAGCAACTAACGAGTGGTCGGGTTAAGAAAATAAAATTAAGGCGATGATTTCTCACCAGTGCTATTGCTGTTTTTGTTGTCACAAAAACATCAGCGTCACATGATTTTAATTCTAACTCTTCAACAATAAGCAGTTATCTGTTGATCAGAGTTTCTCAACGCGCACGTGCAATAGACGTACATGCACCAAAGAGAAAGGTTTCAGGTGTACCCGTGTTGCACTGCAGCTGACCTGGTCTGGTCAGCTATGACCCAATACAATAACCAACAATTTCTTATCTAGTACGTATCTTCCAACCGCACACGGATACATGGTTTGATTGGAAGTCTTCCATACAATTGACTAAATCGCTACTCAACCTTCCACTCCCACATACTCACCACAAACGGGTACACTTAACCTCTAATCTAATTAACCAAAGAGCCCAACATTCCTGTCCAGGACCTAGCAGAAAAAAGCCCAAAAAGTCAGTGTGTATATGAATGTGTAAAAAATCTACACTATCTCGTTATCAAATTCTTTTTTCAACATTATCGCAAGAAAAAAAAGGACTCGGTCAACATTGAACAATGATGCAGTTAAAAATGAATTGATCATGACATTAAAAAAACACAATATGGATGCAGGTGTAGACACTCACAAACACGTACATGAACTCGCCTCAATGGACGTGCACACACATACCCTATCCAATGAGCACCTCAGAGAGACCGAGTCGATGGATCTTGGACATTGACGAGAACGTCGCTTTCCCACTGAAAGAATATCTCCGCTTTTACAAGACACCAAAGTGTCAAACCTGAGGTTGGGTCCCTGGTGGGTTCGGGGGCGCCACAACCCTCCTAATCATATTTTTTTTGCGAATGAATTAGATCTACTATAAAGATACACTGGAAGTAAAAAAGCACACCCAAACATAATAAAAATTACATCGGGGTTTTTGGATCACCGGACGACCATTACCATCGCCAAAACGAGCTGCCAACACACTGATGTCGCTGCTCCCATACCGGAACCGGCCCGACCTTGTCGATGACAGCCAGAAAGCCTTCATGCATGTGCCTCTAAGGACCGACACCCCAAGCCGCAGTCGTGGTCGGATCCTTAAATCGATTGGAAGAACATGACACCAAATCTCGTCATCGCGTACGCATTGCAAGAAACCCTAACCTCACTGCCGCGAGAAGCCGATAGGAATCTATGCCGACGCTCCGACTAATACATCCTGATGGATGAACTCGAGGTTACTGGAACCCAAAAAAACTGACTACAGGGTGAAGCGACGCCATTCATCCGAGCACCGCCACTACAAGGACTAAAATCCTAATTTGTCTGCTAAACATAGCTGAGGCGCTAGCATACCCTCCTTACCACCTCCCGGCAGGCGGACGGGAGGATAATCCACGGACTCTCTGGCAGAGATCGAGAGGAAAGAAAAGATGGGAATTTGTCCTCCAGCAGCGACCAAAACGAGCTACCAGTGGCTCGTTTGCCAGCAGAGATCGAGGAGCAGCCACCACCGTTGCCACAATGCTCGTTGGAGAGCCGTTCATGGCCCACTTTCCAGGGCTGCTTCCGTTGACATCTAGGATGTCATATCTGAAGGAAATATGCCCTAGAGGAAATAATAAAGTTGTTATTTTATATTTCCTTATTCATGATTAAGATTTATTATTCATGCTAGAATTTTATTGATTGGAAACTTAAATACATGTGTGAATACATAAACAAATACCGTGTCCCTAGTAAGCCTCTACTAGACTAGCTCGTTGATCAAAGATGGTTAAGGTTTTCTAACCATAGACATGTGTTGTCATTTGATAACGGGATCACATCATTAGGAGAATGATGTGATGGACAAGACCCATCCGTTAGCTTAGCATATTGATCGTTCAGTTTATTGCTATTGCTTTCTTCATGTCAAATACATATTCCTCCGACTATGAGATTATGCAACTCCCGGATACCGGAGGAATACCTTGTGTGCTATCAAACGTCACAACGTAACTGGGTGATCATAAAGATACTCTATAGGTATCTCTGAAGGTGTTTGTTGATTTGACATAGATCGAGATTAGGAGTTGTCACTCCGATTATTGGAGAGGTATCTCTGGGCCCTCTCGGTAATACACATCATAAGAAGCCTTCCAAGCAAAGTGACTAATGAGTTAGTTGCAGGATGATGTATTACAGAATGAGTATAGAGACTTGCTGGTAACGAGATTGAACTAGGTATGAAGATACCAACGATCGAATATCAGGCAAGTAACATACCGATGGACAAAGGGAATTACGTATGTTCACTAGTAGAAAAAGGGTCAAATGTGAAGCACATTAGTACCGGTTTGAATTTGAGCCGGCACTAATGCGACCATTAATGCCGGTTCCAACGGCTAGGCGGGCGGGCATCATTAGTACCGGTTCGTGGGCAACCTTTAGTACCTGTTCATGGCACGAACCGGTACTAATGAGGCTGTGTCAGGCTATGGTCAGGCTGGGGCCCCCACGAAGACCTTTAGTACCGGTTCATGCCCTGAACCGGTACTAGAGTTTCTTAGTACGCTGATTTTTAGTCCCACCTCGCCAAGAGAGAGGCAGTATGAGCGGTTTATAAGCCACGAGTGCACAGACAATGACGAAGAGTTGCAATGCTCACCTGCATGTTGATTAGCTTCAAGCCTTGCGGAATAACATAGATTGCACTGAGCTATGTGCAGTGCAGTCTACACTATTCCGAATGGCTTGAAGCAAATTAACCAGCATTGCACCTCTTTTTTATTTTTTTAAACTTATTTGAACTCCGGACTTTTTTTGTGTTCAGTATGCAGCATTCAAAGCGACGCCATCAATTTCCAACATGTTCTGACATCATTTGTTGTTTTTCGGTCATTTACCTAATTGTTTAGAGAGTGAAATGACCGTGAAATTGAAAATCACTACAAAATGAATTCTGAAAATGTTGAAACTTGGCATGGTATCATCATTTCACCCGCATAGCATGTGCAAAAGAGTAGAGAGGGTCACGGCAAAAACTGGACGCACTTCGTGTACAAACTGGACAAACTCTTTCGGAGTATCAGGGTTTCGGACGAGAACTCATCTGTTACACGGGCACTTCAATGTTTTTTAAACTTATTTGAACTCTGGACTTCTTTTGTGTTCAGTATGCAACATTCAAAGTGACGTCATCAATTTCCAACATGTTCTGACATCATTTGTTGTTTTTCGGTCATTTACCTAATTGTTTAGAGAGCTAAATGACCGTGAAATTGAAAATCACTACAAAATGAATTCTGAAAATGTTGAAACTTGGCATGGTATCATCATTTCACCCGCATAGCATGTGCGAAAGAGTAGAGAGGGTCAGCAAAAACTGGACGCACTTCGTGTACAAACTGAATAGAAGAAAAGAAATAATGCAGAAAAGAAAAAAATTATACAAAAAATTACTCAAAAATAAATAGAAGAAAATAAATAATGTAGAAAAGAAAAAAAACTATATAAAAAACTACTAAAAATAAATAGAAGAAAATAAATAATGCAGAAAAGATAAAACTATATAAAAAATTTGTTGGCGCGCTACCCAGTGGGCCTGCCAGACCTAGGGTGTGCAAATGCAGACCCAGAAGGTCCAGCAGACTCACAGTACAGCGCGCCCTAATTAGGCCCAGAAGCTTGCTATATAAAGAAGCTCGAAGGAGCAGCCGCGGCTGGGTTTATAAACGAGTGCGGCTGCCCTTCGCTCGGCAAGGTGGGACTAAACATTTGTGCACCGCTGGTGGCAGCGCACAACCATTAGTACCGGTTGGTGGCTCCAACCGGTACTAAAGGAGGGGTCTTTAGTACCGGTTCGTGGCACGAACCGGTACTAAAGGGGTCGTTTCCCGCCCCTTGGCCTGGCGAAAATTGGCCTTTAGTACCGGTTGGTGGCTCCAACCGGTACTAAAGACCCCTCCTATATATATTTCATCGACCACCAGTACTTCTTCTCGATCCAACTTCTTCGCCGCGCCCGTCGCCCATCGCGCGCCGCCCTCGCCGCCCCGCCCGTCGTCGCCGCTCCCCACCGCCCCGTCGCCGTCACCGCCGTCGCCCCCGCCACCCGTCGTCGCCGTCACCGCCGTCCCCCCTCCCCCGTCGTCGCCGTCACCGCCGTCGCCCCCGCCCGTCGTCCCGTCACCGCCGTCGCCCCGCGCGCCGCCCGCCGCCTCTCCCCGCCCGCCCGTCCCCGTCGTCGCCCGCCGCCGCCCGTACGCCGCCGCCCCGCTCGTACACACACACATCACACACACACACACACACACACAACACACACACACACACACACACACGCATACACACACATACATTGTTTTTACTTATTTTCTATTTTCTGTTGTTTAGATTAATGTTAGATAAATTACGTAGATAATAATGTTAGAATGTTAATGTTAGATGAATTATATGGAAAAGATGTTAAATATTAATGTCAAATATATTTTACATGAATTAGAACAAGTTGAACTAGTTGAATTAGTATAGCTAGATATTAATTAGGTATATATATGAGATTTGAACTAGTTGAATTAATATAACTAGTTTATTTTTAGTATGAAAATTAATAGAACAAGTTTATTTTTAGTAAGAAAATTTAGGTATATGAGATTTGATGATCTAATCAAAATATTACTATATAGAACTACCTACTTTATTTTAGTAAGAAATTAATAGAACTAGTTTATTTTTAGTAAATGCTTAGTTGAATTAATAGAACTAGTTTATTTAGTTGAATTAATAGAACTAGTAAGTGTTTAATGTTTCACCTATATATGAACATATATGTTAGATATTAGATATAAATTATATGTTAGATATATATTTAATTTAGTTATATGAGATTTCATTATCTAATTAACATTTTATTATATAGAACTAGCTACCTTATTTTTAGTAAGAAAATTAATAGAACTAGTTTAGTTGAATTAATTAGTTGAACTAGTTAGTTGAATTAGTTCAATTAATTAGGTATATTTCGTAAGTGCTTAGTTGAATTAGTTCAATTAATTAGTTGAACTAGTTGAATTAACAGAATTAGTTGAATTAATAGAACTAATAAGTGTTTAATGTTTCACCTATGAACATAGGAATGTCGTCTGACGACGAACACGATTTCATTATGTGCGAATACTGCGAAGACCAGCGCGGCCTGTGCGGCAGAAATTTTCTAGTTGATGATAGACGCTTCAGCATCAAGCTGGATGAGAACTTCGAAGTGGATACAGTAAGTCACAATGACAAGTCTTTTTTCGTAATTAAGCATGACTTATGCTTCATTTGCTTCAACTTTTAATTTTAATTTTTCACTATTCTACTAGCGTATCCCCTGCCATGCAAGAATTTTTGTCTTGGATAAGATAGGTTTCAGTCCTAACGAAACTATGGAGGTAAAAAGAGTTTACTTGAAGACCGAGCATGGTTATACCTTCAACGTCAAATTATACAATGCAGACACATACACCTATTTTGAATGCAAAACTTGGCAAGCACTATGCAAGGCTTATGCATTTGAGCCTGATATGGTTATCACCTTTGATATTCGTCCGGAAGATGATATTGAAGGTAATAGAGACATCTGGGTCGATGTGCAGACGCCTCCAGTTCTACCATTATGTGAGTTTCTCAACCATATTTATGTCTTCGATATGAGATTATTTGAACCAGTTGAATAATTAATAGATCTCAATTTATATTGACAGCTTACTTCCAATCAAGCAAACATGTCCGGCGCTTGGTAGACAGGACCGTCCACTGTCCCGGGGCTGAACTAAACTGCGAGGAGACAAGTCATTATGTTTCATGGCTTGAGGATCTTGATGCTGTCAAGACAAATTTCTTTCCTGCACTTAGAAATGTTAGTACTCAAAACGTGCGACCAATAGTGTTCGTACTGAACTACGGTCACATATATTTAGGAAAGATGGTAAGATTTCTACTATTTCTCCTCAGTGCATCTTTTGCATACATTATTTTTTAAGCTAAACTTCATTGCTAAGTATGTTACTATACGATGTTCTTCAACAGGGACTCCCGATGAATGTTGTGCCTGATTGGATCGAGACTAAAGGTACCATGAATATTGTTAGCTTACGGCCAAGATATCCTACAATGCACTTTAGTGCATTCAGGATTTCTAATAGCGAGGAATGCTTAATAGTAAAAGACTGGAGCAAAATTGTGAACGATCACAGAGAAGTACTAGGGGGCAGCAATCAGAAGCGCAACCCACGATTAGGAGACAGGTTCATCTGCATGCTCCAATATGATGAATCAGCAAAGCTATACATGTTCTATGCTATTTTACCTGAGAGAGAGAGAGCAGCAGGAGTGATTAATTAGCTAGTTCATGCTCTTAGTACTTGTCCTCTCATATCTGTGTTCTTCGTCCTGAACTTAATCTCAAAGAGTGATTTGCTTTTGTGGTGTTATGAACGCTTATAATATCATTACCATGTTGAACTCGATGATATCTTTGCTATGAAAACCGTTGGTGATGATATATATGATGCAAGAGTTTTTATATTAATTAATATGATGAGATGAGTTATTATATCATTAATGAAAGAAATTGCATATTAGTTTCAACTGGATGGATTCTAGCTAAGTGATCAAGTATATGCCATATCCATATTACCTCGATCACTTAAGTAGGTGATCAAGTATATATAATATGGATATGACATATACTTTATGACTTAGCAAGGATCCACACGCATCCAGTCAAACAATCACCTAATGATTTAACAACTCATTATAATGTAAAACAATCACTAAATTAAATTTGAAAACACAAAATTAAATTAAAAATAAAAAATAAAACCAAAACACACCAAACATCTAGTACCGGTTGGTGTTACCAACCGGTACTAATGTCCTACGCGCCCATGGAGCTGGCTCATGCCACGTGGTTGCCCTTTAGCACCGGTTCGTGCTGAACCGGTACTAAAGGGGGGGCCTTTAGTGCCTACAATTTAGTGCCGGTTACCGAACCGGCACTAAAGGGCCTTACGAACCGGTGCTATTGCCCGGTTCTGCACTAGTGGTTGTCATAACAGTTCGACCGATAAAGATCTTCATAGAATATGTAGGAGCCAATATGAGCATCCAGGTTTCGCTATTGGTTATTGACCGAAGAGGTGTCTCGGTCATGTCTACACAGTTCTCGAACCCGTAGGGTCTGCACGCTTAACGTTCGTTGACGATATAGTGTTATATGAGTTATATGATTTGGTGACCGAATGTTGTTTGGAGTCCCGAATGAGATCACAGACCCGATGAGGAGTCTCGAAATGGTCGAGAGGTAAAGACTGATATATAGGACGATGGTATTCGGACACCGGAAGAGTTTCGGGGCGCACTGGGTAGTCATCGGGTCACCGAAAAGGGTTCCGGACACCCCTCGGTAGGTTTATGGGCTTAATGGGCCAAGGAGGGAACAGACCAGCCCACAGGGGGCTGGTGTTCCCCTCTCCCTAGCCGGCCAACCCTAGGGAAGGAAAGGGGGAGGGCTAGCCCCTCCTGCCTTCCCCTTCTCATGGGAGAAAGGAAAGGGGGGGGAGGCGCCTCCCTCCCCTACCTTTCCCCCGCACATATACATGGTAGGGGGGCGCCACTTGGGAGGAGACCCCAAGTAGGATTCGGCCTACTTGGGGCGTCCTATATAGGTAAATTGTTTGGGGCATCTAGGTGCCTGGGCACCTTTATTGTTTTGGAAACCGTGTTATATTTAATTTGTTTCCTAACTATTCTTCATGCAAGACTTTCCCTGCTTACGTTTTATTTGTTTTTTCTAATTATTAGCATGCAAGACTTGGCATACAATAAAACATAAGAATGTTGATTTTGTTATAATTGATACAGGTATCTAATACGCGTATTTTTGTTTCCTAACTATCTAATACAGACATCTAATACCTACCAACGAAATTATGGACATACGTAGGTATGTATATATTCAATAATTTATTTTTAAAACTATTACATTTATTTGTTTCCCAATTATCTGAAATGGGTATCTTATACTTACTAACAAAAGTATGTTCATACACAGGTATGTATATACCCAAGATTTTGTTATTTGACTAATTGCATTTTATTTTTGTTTCCTAATTATCCAATACCTACTAAGAAAATATTATAATACCCGGTCGACGTATATACCTCAAGTGGAAGTACCCAATGTATCTGCACACTTATATACCCGGTTGTGTAAAAAAAATCTTGGAAAATATTATACATACCCTGTCTACGTGACATATATCTAAAATAAAACATGGCTACGTATATATCCGCCTACGTGACATAAGGGTATCTAATATATAACCACATATTTCAAGTAGAAAACATACCTAAGATATTTTGGGTTATGTATGTATATACCTAGTGATTTATTCAACGTATGACCTCCCTTATATGGAAAAAGATGGACGTACGATGAGACATGCATGGACTTAAAACATGGGCCATTTATTACTGATTTTCTCTATCCTATCTAATCTCGGAAGGTATTAAGTGTCCATATCAATCAATAATTCTTTTCTAATAAGATTTACCCATCAATGCTAATACTTATTACACGTGCACAGATCTTAGTGTCATCCAATGGTTTCTAAGCGAGGTGCCCTGGCACCTAGGTGTCCCAAACTAGCATTGATATATATACATCTGGGCTATTCTGTTACTAGTAACAGAATATTATTCTGTTACCCTTTTTGAACTGGCGGTTTCAGGTGGTTGTATTGATGTTTTCGAAGCAGTTGAACTGATGCTTTCAGTTGTGTTTAACAGATCGTCTTCTTTAGTTCAAAAACTTTTTGTAATTTTTTTGTCGGAACATGGCGTGTAATATATCGTTGGAAAGCTCTTGACAACCATATTTCAAGTATATTGAATGTTTTTGCAAAATCATTATGGTTTAAGAGCAGTTTTGAAAAAAACATTTTTTTCAAAACCGAAAACGTGAATCGTATTTTGGACTCAATTTTCAAACGGTTTGTCGGAATTGAGCAAATAAGATGGCGTTGGAAAGCTGGTGAAAATCCGCATCTTCCATATATGTATTGTTTTTTCTAATTCTATATGATTTAAAAGTAATTTGAAAAATGGTGAAATTCTGAGTGAAACGTATTTTCGCGATTTTTTGCAAACGGTTTGTTGGATTGACGCAAATGATACGGCGTTGGAAAGCTATGTAAAATGCGCAACTTTTTCATATAGAAATGTTTTTCTAATTCCTTACGATTTAAAAACGAATTCAAATACGATCAAATTTGATTTTGAACACGATTTTTTTAAAAAGTTTGTCAAAATGAGGCAAATAATATACTGTTAGAAAGATATCGAAAATACGAAACTTAATCATGTTGAACGTTTTCTCAAATTCGCAACTGTTGAAGAGTAATTTGGATTACGGTGAGACCCATCGTGCTGTTTTTCCATCGAAAAAACAGAGTACTTGTACTGATCTACATGTGCGTTTGTACTGATGTAATTTTAAAAGGTTCTAAAAAAAGAGTACTTGAACTGATGTCCATATGGTTTTGTACTGAGCGTGTTTTAACATACTAGACTTTACTCTGTTTTTTCGGTATGATTTTCCTCGTAGCTTTTCAATAATTTACGGTATTTGCGTCTCTGAACTTGCATGGTTTATATCGTTGAACTGAATAATACTTTTAACAAAAAGAAAATGTTGCGTGTTTCATTTTTTTTGAACTCAACTTTGTTTTGCGATGATGTTCTGGACTTCTCTTATTTTACCACTTGAACTTGACTTTTTGAATTTTCGTGTTTTTTAGCATTTTTCCAAAGGCTATGTAGGACCTCATGTTCAACTTTTTTTTGTACTTGTATGCCATTAATAATAGAACAATTTCTAACACAATTGTTTGTCCATTTGTGGACATCAGCCAAAATAGGCAGGAGAGAGCACTATCGAACTAATCATTCTTTTTGACCCAACTATGTATGTGTTCTTCTTTTTCAAGAACTGATCCTGTAATACATACTGAATGGCCACACATGTATGATATAATGAACTATAGGGCCTTAAAAGTGTGATGAGAGTACATTTTATAAAGCTCCACAAGATCACATGAAGCCTCTGCCAAATGAAATATACAAAATACTGACAAAAAATCACACTTTTGCACAAAGGGCATACTTTTGAACATGCTCGATGACACCCACTGAACTTGCGCAATTGACTGGTGGGAGCAAGCAGCAACTTTGAAGTATGCAAAGGCATCTTGTTTTTCCAGAAAAAAAGCAGGGGCGCATCTCCATATCAATAAATAGTTGCTGATCCATCAGTGAGCATGCATCACAAAGAAAAATGTTGAAAGAAAAACCAGGTGGACCGGGTGGACCAGCTACAACTCCTCCTCTGGACTGATTGCTACGGCGAGGTGGAGCTGATGGAGGCGGAGATCACGAGCGGCACCGGGATTTGGCCACTGCAGGGAATCCCAGCGACTACCAAGCCATCCTTGCTGTACTAACTATGGTGATGTATTTTTGTACTGCCCAAAACACCTGCAAGATGAACTGAAGGGGAGCGCCGTCACCTGCAAGATGAACTGAAAATGCCAGCTAAGGGGACCTGAAGAATCACCAAATGTCGAACTGAATATACACAAGTGAAGGAGCATGAACGTACACAATAACTCTATGTGTACACAACAATAACTGAGCATATATGTCTAAGTTGAAGGGTAACAGACCTCAAGATAGCAATGGACTTCCTATATTCATATTTTTGAGCTGCTGCCTTTTATTTTATTTTTTGACGCATCCTGCAAAAAGAAAATGGACCGAATTTCAAAGATGAACTGAAAAAGACCTAACATAATTCAGTAGAGATGGATGTGAAAAATGATGAGCATCCCAAATACAATAATCATTGAGGCTGTGGTAATTACATCGTCCTTTACATACTGATGTACTACTAGTAGTCTACTAAGTTGTACTTACGTGCATCCATTTTTGGAATTCAGAGTAAGAAGTATTAGCTGAAACAAAAGAGTACTCATTTCAAGTTGGGACTCATGTTCTTGCGCCTACATATTACAATCTTGATTTCTTACTCTAGATTCTAGTATCAGAATTCAATGATGAACAAGGCTTTATATACTACAGTGCATTTCATACTTCTTTGAAGTTTTATTCAGAATTTCCTAGGTCAAGGATCTGGGAAAATATGTAGTTTCAGACTGAGCTTTTTTTATATATAAAGGTATGAAAGGCATAGTATGAAGATGAGAAGAATGGGGAGAAACCTGCATGTGACATACATAACAAAATGTTCAGAACTAGTATCGCAGCATAATAACATGTGAGTACAAGTGTGCAGCACAACAACGCAATTGTACAAGTGATACCAGGACACAAGTTATCTACATTCCTTTGATTACACTACTCTGACTAGAATTTAGTAACTAACACTAGACTCCTATCAAGATAACCTGGTTCAGTCCAGCTCCAAAACAATTCACTTTATTAAGATTAGAAGGAATAGGAAACTCAAGCGTACTCTCAGTTCAGAGAAGTGCAAGCATTTGGTACAACCAGGCGTACCTAAAACAATGACTAGCTCCACACGGAATGAAAAATTGTCGAACTGAAAAGCTCCACACGAATTGAAAAATGGTCAAACTGAAGAGCTCTAGATCAATATTTCTGTGGTGAGAATCTTCTTTACCTATACTTGAACTTGTCCTAAATGCATTACATGAGTAGATAATGGAGTTGTCTGGAGCATTGATGCAAACCTGAACTTACGGGACAAGGGCCTCTATCCTTCTGTGCAGGCAAGTATGAACTGATACAAACTTCTTTTTGCCTAGCTACTAATTTTTTATATATAGCCAACTTTTTTTAACACACACATCGAACTGTTTCTGCATTTCATTATGTACCGGTTATATAATACATATTTAACTGCTATACTAATAGTAAATTCACAAATACATGACACTTTTTTTTAGAACAATCTAGTAAGCATTGCATGGAATACATCAAATACTAGGAGCAATTTTAACAAGTATTTATCTAATTTTGCATGTGCACAATACCACCGAGGTTGAACTTTTTGAGTTCTGATTTTTGAACCGCCCAACAGTAATACATGTACTGAGCGGTACATGATTATGTTGTTGAGCAGCTGATCTACCAAGACAAAAAGCACTCCTATAGTGCACACACTAAATCATGATAAAAAGTGGAAGCAAGAAGCAATCAGTAACTGCACATGCCTGCGGCCGGGATGTGGAGGCACACCACGGCAGGGAGGTGGAGGCGCGCCGTGGCCAGTTTTTTTGCTCCCAGCCTCCTGCATATATATTTTTGAACTGATGTTTTTCTGTCATTGGGCTAATATAATTTTTTCTGTAGTTCAACTCCCGTGGCCTTGCCCGACTTGCTGACCTCCAGCTCTGTGTACACCACCCTGTCATCACCGATAGCAACAAAATATTATTCTGATTCTAGATACATAATATTCTGTTTTTAATTCAAACCGACCATTTTCTTTAATTTGAACTGATCATTGTTTTTAATTTGAACTGATCATTGCTTCAAATTCAAATCAATTTTTCATCAAACTATCATGTACATTTTCTTTGTTATGAATCGATGATAGAATACATGTTAGACTGCTATACCTAATCTATTCCCAAGCACAAAACAATGCAGCAATGGAATGAGCAAAGCACAAACCAGTGCATCAATTGCCTCAATTCCATGCACCAGTTGGGCGTTTAATAACAACTATGTTCATCATAGAAACAAGTAGACTTAATATCTCCAAGTTCTGAAGTTGAACAAATGAATCATAAAAAATACTGTCCAAAAATCACACTTTTCACGAAACCAAAATTCTGAACTTGCCATACAACGCCTTTTGAATTTGTCATGCGATGCTCTTTGAACTTGTGCATTTCGTTGGTGGCAGCAAGCAGCAACTAGAAGTATATAATTGTTGTACAACATCCTAAACACTGAAATTGTATCTATAGAAGGACTAGTCAGGGTCTCAGGAATCAACTAAATTTTCCACTCAAGTCTATATTCATTGGTACTGGTAGGACTCAAATGTGAGCTAATTTTCAATACTGATTCACTAAAATGGCTTCTAATTTTTTTTAAACATCTAGCTTCTATTTTTTTTCCAATTTGAACTTGCTTGTTTTTCTGTTCTTTAGCAATGTGAAATGAAGTAGTAAACAAGAGACGGGACGGGGGTGAGTACCTGCCGATGCCGGCGGAGAAGCGTGGTGGTCTTGCCAGCGAACATGAGGCTAGCAAAGACGTGAATAACGCCAAGTTGGAAGCCGAGCTGGACGTCCTCGACCCTTAGCAGTTCCTCTGGTTGCACTGTTTCGCCACTAAAGCACAGACGATGGAGTTGGAGTGGGGCACGCCCACGGCGGCGAGACTGAACGGCCGGGGATTGCGGCGTTGAACTGCTTGTACGCACCGGGGGGGGGGGGGGGCAACAACGGCGCATCGATCCAGTGCGGGGCGACTACTTGCTCATGCAATATTTTTTGTTTCTGTTTTTCAATGAACTTAAAGGGTTATACATTTTGAACTTATAGATATTTTTTGTTGAAAGTACGAAAACAACATAACGTCGCCGTCCTCAGCCAAAGAACACATCCATTAAAGAAAGGCTCCAGTTGCCTAACATAGAATAGCACATGCAGTTCAAGATTAACTATTGATACATGCCTTAATAAGCAAGAGCAATAGTACAACATTAGCATAATAATAGGTAACAATAATAGTACAGGGTTAGCTATCGATGCAAGCTTTTGTCAAAGGAACTCGATAGGCAGTGTGATTTTGGATGGGCGATGGCGGCGGCACATCTCAAGTGGCCAGCGGCGTGCGTTTGTGAACGGGAGAGGCCTATGAACTTTTCTGTTTTTTCTCAACTCTGAACTTTTTTGTATTCTTGTACTTGATCCCCCCCAATATTATTCAAAACTTTTTTAGTGGCTTTTTGTTGGTGAGCCCTTTCTGTTTCCCTGAACCTTCACTAGGTTTCTTCTTAGTATAAAGAAAACAAGAAATAAGTGTTCTGTTCACATAGACATTAGAACAAACACCTAGCAAGCATCATTTGTGCAAACTAGGTAAACATGACGTTTGCTTCTTTTTGCACAAATTACTTTTTGCAAAAGGAGAAATTTTATGCAAGAGTAGTGTCACTAGTACATCCATGTAAGGAATAAACTCACATTTTAAGAGCACTACCTGCTAGCATATGTGTCTGTGTGATTTAATCATTCAATGAAGATGGACCACATCCTGAATGCCTGATATTGCAGTTTATGCGACAGAAGTCCAGCTTTGACAAATGTGAGTGGCTCGGGTGTTGATACACGGGGCAGAATTCAGAAATTTGTGCTTGAGTTCAGAAAAGTAACTAGTAGTACTAACCATCGAGTGGTGCTCAGCAACGTACTCTCATCCACTGTCGCTGTGGTTGTACATGATTAACCCCCCATAAAGTTCAGATGATGCTCATCGTTCAGTTCAGCATCACGCTCACGCACCTAGTAGATAGCCATCGATCCGCAGAAGGAGGAGGTAGCGACCTGCAGTAGGAGGAGACAACGACCTACAGGTGGAAGAGGCCGTGAACGGCGGCTGAGGTTGGGGGGCAGACAGGTTGGCCACATGGAAGGCAGAGCTCAGGAGGCGGCCGCGGCTGTCTGTACTTTGGGGCGGCTGGCAGGCACGGTGGTGCGTCGCAGGGGGCGGCGCGGGGGCGCGTGGAGGGGGCGGCGCGTAGCGGGGGGCGACGTGGTGGCGTTTAGCGGGGGGCGGCGCGTAGCCGGGGTCGGCGGTGTGGAGAAGGTGCGGAGCGACGACCGTAGCTGAGGGAGAAGGTGTGGGGCAGGGCGGCGCGCTGGGGAAGAGGGAAGGCCCCGGCGGCACGCTACAGGGAGGGGGAGGCCCCGGCGGCGCGCTGGGGGAGGAGGGGCCGCGGCGGCGCCCTGGGGGAGGAGGAGGCACCGGCGGCGCGCTGTGGGAGGAGAGGTCGCGGTGGCGGGCTGGTGTTGCGGATCAGGTCGGGGGACAAGGTAGCTTAGGTGGGAATTTCTCCGCTCGCTCCTTATAGGGCTGAAGGGTAACAGAATAATATTCTGTTACTAGTAATAGAATAATATTCTGTTACTAGTAATAGAATAATATTCTGTTACTAGTAACAGAATAGCCCTGTCCTATATATATATATACCTACGGAGATAGATTCACCATCACCGTCGTGCTGCCGGAACTCATCTACTACGTTGCCGTCTTGCTGGATCAAGAAGGCGGAGGATGTCACCGAGCTGAACGTGTGCTGAACACGAAGGTGCCATGCGTTCGGTACTTGATCGGTTAGAGCATGAAGAAGTTCGACTACATCAACCATGTTGTTAAACGCTTCCGCTTACGGTCTACGAGGGTACGTAGACATACTCTCCCTCTCGTTGCTATGCATCTCCATGGATAGATCTTGCGTGTGCATACAATTTTTTTGTTTTTCCATGCAACGTTTCCCAACAGTGGCATCTGAGCCAGGTCTATGCATAGATGATATGCACAAGTAGAACACAAAGAGTTGTGGGCGGTGATATTCATACTGCTTACCACCAACGTCTTATTTTGATTCAGCGGTATTGTGGGATGAAGCGGCCCGGACCAACCTTACATGTCCACGCACATGAGACTGGTTCCACCGACTGACATGCAACTAGTTTTGCATAAAAGGTGGCTGGCGGGTGTCTGTTTCTCCTACTTTATTGAATCGAATTTGACTACGGCCAGTCCTTGAAGAAGGCTAAAACAACAAACTTGATAAATCACCATTGTTGTTTTTACGTAGTTAAGAAAGGTTCTTGCTAGAAGCCCGTAGCAGCCATGTAAAACTTGCAACAACAAAGTAGAGGACATCTAACTTGTTTTTGCTGGGCATGTTGTGATGTGATATGGTCAAGATATGATGTGACATATGTTGATGTATGAGATGTTCATGTTTTGTAATATCGACAGCCAGCAGGAGACTTAGGGTTGTCTCTTTATTGTATGAAGTGCAAGCGCCATGTAATTCCTTTACTTTATCACTATGTGATACGTCTCCGTCGTATCTATAATTTTTGATTGTTTCATGCCAATATTCTACAACTTTTATATACTTGTGGCAACTTTTTATACTATTTTTGGGACTAACATATTGATCTAGTGCCTAGTGCCAGCTCCTGTTTGTTGCATGTTTTTTGTTTCGCAGAAAATCCATATCAAACGGAGTCCAAACGGGATAAAAACTTACGGAGATTTTTTTGGAATATATGTGATTTTTGGGAAGAAGAATCAATGCGAGACGATGCCCGAGGAGGCCACGAGGCAGGGGGCGTGCACTAGGGGGTCAGGCGTGCCCTGGGCCCTCATGGCCACCTTGTAAGGCAGTTGGTGCCCTTCTTTCGCCGCAAGAAAGCCAATATCCAAATAGAAATCGTGTTAGAATTTCATCCCAATCGGAGTTACGGATCTCGAGGAATTTAAGAAACGGTGAAAGGGCAGAATTTAGAATGCAGAAACAGAAAGAGACAGAGAGACAGATCCAATCTCGGAGGGGCTCTCGCCCCTCTTCCGCCATGGAGGCCATGGACTAGAGGGGAAACCCTTCTACCATCTAGGGAGAAGGTCAAGGAAGAAGAATAAGAAGAAGACAAAGAAGAAGAAGAAGAAGAAGAAGGAGGGGGGGCCCTCTCCCCGTCTCTCCCAGTGGCGTCGGAACGCCATCGGGGCCATCATCGTGTGACAGCGATCTACACCAAAACACCTCCGTCATCTTCACCAACATCTTCATCACCTTCCCCCATCTATCTACAGTGGTCCACTCTCCCGCAACCCGATGTACCCTCTACTTGAACATGGTGCTTTATGCTTCATATTATTATCGAATGATGTGTTGCCATCCTATGATGTCTGAGTAGATTTTCGTTGTCCTATCAGTAATTGATGAATTGCTATGATTGGTTTAATTTGCTTGTGGTTATATTGCTGTCCTTTGGTGCCCATCATATGAGCGCGCGCGTGGATCACACCATAGGGTTAGTTGTATGTTGATAGGACTATGTATTGGAGAGCAAGAGTGACAGAAGCTTCAACCTAGCATAGAAATTGATGCATACATGATTGAAGGGGGACCAATATATCTTAATGTTATGGTTGGGTTTTACCTTAATGAACGTTAGTAGTTGCGGATGCTTGCTAATAGTTCCAATCACAAGTGCATATAATTCCAAGTCAGGGATGGCATGCTAGCAGTGGCCTCTCCCACATAAAACTTGCTATCGATTTAGTAACGTAGTCAATTGCTTAGGGACAATTTCGCAACTCCTACCACCACTTTTCCACACTCGCTATACTAACTTTATTGCTTCTTTACTTAATACAGCCCCTAGTTTTTATTTACGTGCTCTTTATATTCTTGCAAACCTATCCTATTACACCTACAAAGTACTTCTAGTTTTATACTTGTTCTAGGTAAAGCGAACATCAAGCATGCATAGAGTTGTATCGGTGGTCGATAAAACTTGAGGGAATATTTGTTCTACCTTTAGCTCCTTGTTGGGTTCGAAACTCTTACTTATCGAAAGAGGCTACAATTGATCACCTATACTTGTGGGTTATCAAGACCTTTTTCTAGCGCTGTTGCCGGGGAGCAATAGCGTGGGGTGAATATTCTCGTGTGTGCTTGTTTGCTTTATCACTAAGTGGATTTTATTTGCTGTTATAAGTTGTTCTCTATCTTTAGTTATGGACATGGAACACGAAATACCAAAAAAATTCGGTTTACTTGCTACTCATGGAGATGGGGAACCTCATAAAACCCTCGATGCTCATTATGTGAAAGATATTATGCACTACTTTAGTAATCCTGAGAAAACCCCATTCAATTATGTAATGAGAGACACGTTGGATCAACGTGAATACTTTAGGGATTATCGCTTCACTCAAAAAGGGAAATTATTATGGGATCAAATTTATATGTTGCATTGGTATGCTCGGCAACTATGCTTGAGATATGATTATACTTGTTGCTCTAGGATGAAGGCTCCACACCTTCCCTTTTCATGCAATTTTAATGATAATGAAACCTTAGCTTCTTATGATAATGGTATATACGATTACTATGATGTGGAACGAATAGAAGAATTTGTTGCTTTTAAGGGTGCTTGTGAAATTGAATCTTGAAATTGAATCTTTGTTTAAAGAGTTTGAAGATTTTGATGATTCAGTTTATAGACCTGAAAATTTAGCTATCCTTAAATATTGCTATGAGAATTATAAATACAATTATGATATTGATGAATTTATTGAGAAAGTCTCCGCTGTCCGAGAAGAGACTAATATTTTGCAGGAGTCTATGGAAGAAGAAATTGATGAAACTGTGAGCTCATTGGATGAAAAAGATGATGAGGAGAGTGAAGAACAAAAGGAGGAAGAGCGGATTAGCTACCCGTGCCCACCTTCTAATGAGAGTAACTCTTCAATCATACATTGTTTAATTTCCCTTCGTGCTTACCGAAGGATGATTGCTATGATGATTGTTATGATCCCGTTGATTCTTTTGAAATATCCCTTTTTGATGATGCTTGCTATGCTTGTGGCCAAGATGCCAATATGAATTATGCTTATGGAGATGAACTTGCTATAGTTCCTTATGTTAAACATGAAATTGTTGCTATTGCACCCACGCATGATAGTCCTATTATCTTTTTGAATTCTCCCGACTACACTATATCGAGAAGTTTGCCCTTATTAAGGATTATATTGATGGGTTGTTTTCATTACACATGATGATTTTGATAGATATAATATGCATGTGCTTTGCTCCTACTTGCAATTATTATGAGAGAGGAACTACATCTCCGCCTCTCCATGTTTCCAATATGATAAAATTGCAAGAAACTGTTTATACTATGCATTGGCCTTTACTATGTGTGCATGAATTGTTCTTTTATGACATGCCGATGCATAGGAAGAGAGTTAGACTTCGTTGTTGCATGATATATGTTACTTTGTGCTCACTACTAAATCACAAATCATTGTTAATTAAAATTGGCTTTGATATACCTTGGGATCCGGGTGGATCCATTACTTGAGCACTATATGCCTAGCTTAATGGCTTTAAAGAAAGCGCTGCCAGGGAGACAACCCGGAAGTTTTAGAGAGTCATTTATTTCTGTTGTGTGCTTTTATAAAGTTTAAAAATAAAAATAATGTGCCAAGATTTGCCTTTAGGATGTTTACATTGCTTGTTGGTTTGTGCGGTGCAAGACAGAAACTTTGGCTGTAGTGCGCGATTTTACATTTTTTTACTGGAACGTCAAACGGTTCTGAAACTTTTTGCACTGTCTTTCTATACAAATTTTATTTTTCCTAATTTTTCAGAATTTTGGAGTCCAGAAGTATGGTGAATGTTCAGATTACTACAGACTGTCCTTTTAAGACAGATTCTGTTTTTGATGCATAGTTTGCTTGTTTTGATGAAACTATCGATTTCTATCAGTGGATTTTATCAGTGGATTTGATAACCCACAAGTATAGGGGATCGCAACAGTTTTCGAGGATAAAGTATTCAACCCAAATTTATTGATTCGACACAAGGGGAGCCAAAGAATACTCTCAAGTATTAGTAGCTGAGTTGTCAATTCAACCACACCTGGAAACTTAATATCTGCAGCAAAGTATTTAGTAGCAAAATAATATGATAGTAGTGGTAACGGTAGCAAAAGGTAACAATAGTAAAAGTAATGTTTTTGGTATTTTGTAGTGATGATAGCAATAGCAATGGGAAAGTAAATAAGCGAAGAACAATATATGGGAAGCTCATAGGCAATGGATCAGTGATGGAGAATTATGCCGGATGCGGTTCATCATGTAACAGTCATAACCTAGGGTGACACAGCACTAGCTCCAGTTCATTGATGTAATGTAGGCATGTATTCCGAATATAGTCATACGTGCTTATGGAAAAGAACTTGCATGACATCTTTTGTCCTACCCTCCCGTGGCAGCGGGGTCCTTACGGAAACTAAGGGACATTAAGGCCTCCTTTTAATAGAGTACCGGAACAAAGCATTAACACATAGTGAATACATGAACTTCTCAAACTACGCTCATCACCCGTAAGTATCCCGATTATTGTCACTTCGGGGTTAATGGATCATAACACATAATAGGTGACTATAGACTTGCAAGATAGGATCAAGAACTCTCATATATTGGTGAAAACATAATAGGTTCAGATCTGAAATCATGGCACTCGGGCCCTAGTGACAAGCATTAAGCATAGCAAAGTCATAGCAACATCAATCTCAGAACATAGTGGATACTAGGGACCAAACCCTAACAAAACTAACTCGATTACATGATAGATCCCATCCAACCCATCACCGTCCAACAAGCCTACGATGGAATTACTCACGCACAACGGTGAGCATCATGAAATTGCTGATGGAGGATGGTTGATGATGACGATGGCGACGGATTCCCCTCTCCTGAGCCCCGAACGGACTCCAGATCAGCCCTCCCGAGAGGTTTTAGGGCTTGGCGGCGACTCCGTATCGTAAAACGTGATGAATTCTTCTCTCTGATTTTGGAGTTGGAGAGGCACCAGGGGGCCCACGAGGTAGGGGGCAGGCGCGCCCCCACCCTCGTGGAGAGGTGGTGGGCCCCCTGGCCTTCATCTTTTGCAGGTATTTTTATATTTTCCAAAAGTTGCTCCGTGAAGTTTCAGGTCATTCCGAGAACATTTGTTTCTGTACATAAATAACACCATGGTAATTCTGCTGAAAACATCGTCAGTTCGGGTTAGTTCCATTCAAATCATGCAAGTTAGAGTCCAAGACAAGGGCAAAAGTGTTTGGAAAAGTAGATACGACGGAGACGTATCAACTCCCCCAAGCTTAAACCTTTGCTTGTCCTCAAGGAATTCAGTTGACAAACTGAAAGTGATAAAGAAAAACTTTTACAAACTCTGTTTGCTCTTGTTGTTGTAAATATGTAAAGCCAGCATTCAAGTTTTCAACAAAGATTATAACTAACCACATTTGCAATAACGCTTAGGTCTCAAGTTTACTCATATCAATAGCATAATGAACTAGCGAGCAATAATAATAAATCTCGGATGACAACACTTTCTCAAAACAATCGTAATATGATATAACAAGGTGGTATCTCGCTAGCCCTTTCTGAGACCGCAAAACATAAATGCAGAGCACCTTTAAAGACCAAGGACTGACTATACATTGTAATTCATGGTAAAAGAGATCCAGTCAAGTCATACTCAATGTAAACTAACAATAATGAATGCAAATGACAGCGGTGCTCTCCAACTGGTGCTTTTTAATAAGATGATGATGACTCAGCATAAAAGTAAATAGATAGGCCCTTCGCAGAGGGAAGCAGGGATCTGTAGAGGTGCCAGAGCTCGGTTTTGAAATAGAGGTGAATAATATTTTGAGCGGTATACTTTCATTGTCAACGTAACAACCAAGATATGGCGATATCTTCCATGCTACACACATTATAGGCGGTTCCCAAACAGAATGGTAAAGTTTATACTCCCCCTTCCACCAACAAGCATCAATCCATGGCTTGCTCAAAACAACGACTGCCTCCAACTAACAAGAGTCCCAGGGGGAGTTTTGTTTGCAATTATTTTGATTTAGTTTGCATAAAGCATGGGACCGGGCATCCCGGTGACCAGCCATTTATCTCGCGAGTGAGGAGCGGAGTCCACTCCTCTTGAGAATAACCCGCCTAACATGGAAGATACAGACAACCCTAGTTGATACATGATCTATTCGAGCATACAAAATAGGATATTTATTTGAAGGTTTAGAGTTTGGCACATACAAATTTACTTGGAACAGCAGGTAGATACCGTATATAGGTAGGTATAGTGGACTCATGTGGAGTAACTTTGGGGTTTAAGGGATTGGATGCACAAGCAGTATTCCCGCTTAGTATAGTGAAGGCTAGCAAAAGACTGGGAAGCGACCAGCTAGAGAGCGACAACAATCATGAACATGCATTAAAATTAATCAACACCGAATGCAAGCATGAGTAGGATATAATCCACCATGAACATAAATATCGTGAGGGCTATGTTGATTTTGTTTCAACTACATGTGTGAACATGCGCCAAGTCAAGTCACTTAAATCATTCAGAGGAGGATACCATCCTATCACACCACATCACAACCATTTTAATAGCATGTTGGCATGCAAGGTAAACCATTATAACTCATAGCTAATCAAGCATGGCACAAGAAACTATGATATCTAGTTGTCATTGCAAACATGTTTATTCATAATAGGTTGAATCAGGAACGATGAACTAATCATATTTACAAAAACAAAAGAGGTCGAGTTCATACCAGCTTTTCTCATCTCAGTCAGTCCATCATATATCATCATAATTGCCTTTCACTTGCACGATAGAACGGTGTGAATAATAATAATAGTGTGCGTTCATTGGACTAAGCTGGAATCTGCAAGCATTCAATAAATAGGAGAAGACAAGGCAATATGGGCTCTTTTGTCAGATCAACAATTATGCATATAAGAGCCACTTCAACAATTTCATCATGGTCTTCTCCTATCGACCCCCAAAGAAAAGAAAAGAAATAAAACTATTTACACGGGAGAGCTCCCAACAAGTAAAAAGAAGAACAAGAAATCTTTTTGGGTTTTCTTTTTAATTACTACTACAAGCATGGAAATTAAACTAACTAAAAGCTACTACTAATTTTTTTTATTTTTTTCTTAAGGTTTATTAAACACACAAGAAGAAAGCATAAAAAGGAAAATAAACTAGCATGGATGATACAATGAAAAAGTATGAGCACCGACATCTAGCAATGAGTGTGTGAACATAAATGTAATGTCGGTGGGATATACATACTCCCCCAAGCTTAGGCTTTTGGCCTAAGTTGGTCTATGGCCACGGCTGGCCTGGCGGATATCCATAATAGTAGTTGGGGTCGTACTGAGAAGAAAAAGAAGAAGAAGACTCCGATTGCCACTGGCTGACAATCATCTCCGGATTCCACTGGTAATTAGACTGTCGTGAAGGATCAACTTGTGGTTCCGGCTCTGGCTCCATAACTGGTGCAGGGTTTCGGTAGGCGTGAATAGCCTTCAACGGAACAAGGTACCGGCCTACAGATAAATCAAACAAAGAAGGAACAGGCAGGGTAATAGTCTCAGGATGATGTTTATCAAAGAACAATTTATATTTAAGCTCTCCTTCCCTATTCTTAACAATAAAATCATGTGCCACCATACTTTTATAATCTAAATAAACACGAGGCAGCACCTTTTCTTCCTTCTCATAATTCCTAATAGGTATGTTAAAATGTGCAGCTAGGCATGAAGCATAGATGCCTCCAAAGATGGGCCCTTGGTACGGTTCAGACTTAACTGTTTAGCAATAATGCCGCCCATACTAACAAAGTTATCACCGTATAAACCGTGGAGCAAAATAATAATATCAGGGATACTAAGGTTTCCACAGTTTCCGTGACCAATTAAACAACGACTAGCAAATAATGAAAAATAGCATAAAACATGAAAATGTATGCTAGTGATTCGTGCATCGGAAACCTTCCTTGTTTCCCCTACAGTGATAGTATCAATAAACACGTCCACATCATCGTGATGTGGTTCCTCTGTCTTGCCCTCGAAAGGGACTAAACAAACCCGACAAAAAAGTGACATCTCCTTATGCTCATCATATAAATAAAACTCCACCGTAGGTGGTGATCTCCTAGAATGGAAATGAAAGTTTTGCACAAAGATATTTGTGAGTAAGAGATACTGATCACATTGGTCATGGAGGAAAGCGGTGATGCCTGCATTCTTAGCCAATTCATGAAAATCTTC
Source organism: Triticum urartu (assembly GCF_003073215.2). Taxonomy (NCBI): domain Eukaryota; kingdom Viridiplantae; phylum Streptophyta; class Magnoliopsida; order Poales; family Poaceae; genus Triticum; species Triticum urartu. Next base: position 103,197,922 of record NC_053025.1, on the reverse strand, counting down.
ATAAATCCCGGCTGCTCTCAAGAAATCATCGGAAGGCCATTCACACGCCCGAACCTCCGCGGTGCGAGGCAGATTATACTTAGGCTTCGGCGCCTTTTCCTTCGTGCTTTGCCTCGATGAGCCCCTCAAAATTCTCTTCATCATTTTCTGAAAAATTCTGAAATTTTTAGTAACTTCAAAATAAAAGTAAACCAAACTCAATAATATTGATAGCAACTACTCCTACAAGTGCCTAGGGCCTATATCATGCATCAAAACTACTTTTGACCGTATAAATTTGACATGAAAGCTCAAGAACAGGGTCACCTAAGCAGCAAAAATTTGCAATGAATAAAGCACTAGAACAAAAACTAATTGGACCAATGGAGGAGTCACATACCAAGGAACAATCTCCCCAAGCAGTTTTGTGAGAGGTGCTTTGAGCAAGGAGATCGAAAGTGGCAGCAAAATGAGCTTGGACTCGGGTTTAAGCTGGATATTCGTGTTTGGGGGAGGAAGAAGGAGTGTGTGTGGGTGAAAGGATAAGTGGAGGAGGGCCACCATGGGCCCACGAGGCAGGGGCGCATGCCTAGGGGGGTAGGGCGCGCCCTCCACCCTCGTGGGCAGGTGGTTGACCCCCCTGCTGTGTTCTCAGTGCCAAGTATTCTCAAATATTCTAGAAAAAAAATCATATTTAAATTCCAGGGCATTTGGAGAACTTTTATTTTCGAGGTATTTTTATATTGCACGGATAATCAGATAACAGATAGAAAAATATTTATTTTTATTTTATTTAATATAAATAACAGAAAGTAAAAGAAGGGTACAGAAGGTTGTGCCTGCTAGTTTCATCCATCTCATGATCATCAAAAGGAATCCACTAACAAGGTTGATCAAGTCTTGTTAACGAACTCATTCCGAATAACATGGAACCAGAGAAATTTCGAATAACACTATGTTACCTCAACGGGGATATGCACATCCCCAATAATAAGAATATCATATTTCTTCTTGACAGTAGGAAGAGGAAATTCAAAACCTCCAAATATAATCGATGGAATTTTTCCAATAGAGTTGATACTGTGGACTTGAGGTTGTTTCTTCGGAAAGTGTACTGTATGCTCATTACCATTAACATGAAAAGTGACATTGCCTTTAGTGCAATCAATAACAGCCCCTGCAGTATTCAAAAAGGGTCTTCCAAGAATAATAGACATACTATCGTCCTCGGGAATATCAAGAATAACAAAGTCTGTTAAAATAGTAACGTTTGCAACTACAACAGGCACATCCTCACAAACGCCGACAGGTATAGCAGTTGATTTATCAACCATTTGCAAAGATATTTCAGTAGGTGTCAACTTATTCAAATCAAGTCTACGATATAAAGAGAGAGGCATAACACTAACACCGGCTCCAAGATCACATAAAGCAGTTTTAACATAGTTTCTTTAATAGAGCATGGTATAGTGGGTACTCCTAGATCTCCAAGTTTCTTTGGTATTCCACCCTTAAAAGTATAATTAGCAAGCATGGTGGAAATTTCAGCTTCCGGTATCTTTCTTTTATTTGTAACCGTATCTTTCATATACTTAGCATAAGGATTCATTTTGAGCATATCAGTTAATCGCATACACAAAAAGATAGGTCTAATCATTTTAGCAAAGCGCTCAAAATCCTCATCATCCTTTTTCTTGTATGGTTTGGGAGGAGAAGGCATGGGTTTCTGAACCCATGGTTCTCTTTCTTTACCATGTTCCTAGCAACAAAGTCTTTCTTATCATAACGTTGATTCTTTGATTGTGGCTTATCAAGATCAACAGCAGGTTCAATTTCTATATCATTATCATTGCTAGGTTGATCATCATCATGAACATTATCATTAACATTATTACTAGTTTCAGGTTCATTACCAGATTGAGTTCCAGCATCAGAAATAGAAATATCATTTGGATTCTCAGGTGTTTCAACAATAGGATCACTAGAAGCATGCAAAGTCCTATCATTTTTCTTTTTCTTCCTTTTAGAAGGACTAGGTGCATCTATATTATTTCTCTGAGAATCTTGCTCAATTCTCTTAGGGTGGCCTTCAGGATGCAAAGGTTCCTGAGTCATTCTACCACCTCTAGTCATAACTCTAACAACATTATCATTATTCTTACTATTCAATTCATTGAGCAAATCATTTTGAGCTTTAAGTACTTGTTCTACTTGAGTGGTAACCATAGAAGCATGTTTACTAATAAGTTTAAGTTCACCTTTGACATTGGCCATATAATCACCCAAGTGTTCAAGCATATTTGAATTGTATTTCAATTGTCTACCAAAATAAGCATTAAAGTCTTCTTGCTTAGCCATAAAATTATCAAACTCGTCTAAGCATGGGCAAGCAAACTTAGTAAATGGGATTTCAGCTTTATCATATCTATAGAGAGAATTTACCTTTACTACCTGTGTCGGGTTATCAACACCATGAGTTTCTTCAATAGGTATAGGATTAAGATCATATGTTTCTTCAACAGGCGGTAAATTAAGACCATGTATTTCTTCAATAGGAGGTAAATTCTTAACATCTTCAGCTTTAATACATTTTTCTTTCATAGATTTCTTTGCCTCTTGCATATCTTCAGGACTGAGAAATAGAATACCCCTCTTCTTCGGAGTTGGTTTATGAATAGGCTCAGGAACTGGCTTAGGAGGTGTCCAATTATTTTCATTTGTCAACATATTATTCAATAGAATTTCAGCTTCATCCGGTGTTCTTTCCTTGAAAATAGAACCAGCACAACTATCCAGGTAATCTCTGGAAGCATCGGTTAGTCCATTATAAAAGATATCAAGTATTTCATTTTTCTTAAGAGGATGATCAGGAAAAGCATTAAGTAATTGGAGAAGCCTCCCCCAAGCTTGTGGGAGACTCTCTTCTTTAATCTGCACAAAATTATATATATCCCTTAAAGCAGCTTGTTTCTTATGAGCAGGGAAATATTTAGCAGAGAAGTAATAAATCATATCCTGGGGACTACGCACACAACCAGGATCAAGAGAATTAAACCATATCTTAGCATCACCCTTTAATGAGAACGGAAATATTTTAAGGATATAAAAGTAACGAGTTCTCTCATCAGTAGTGAACAGGGTGGCTATATCATTTAATGTAGTAAGATGTGCCACAACAGTTTCAGATTCATAGCCATGAAAAGGATCAGATTCAACCAAAGTAATTATATCAGGATCAATAGAAAATTCATAATCCTTATCGGTAACACAGATAGGTGAAGTAGCAAAATCAGGGTCAGGTTTCATCCTAGCATTTAGAAATTGCTTGTTCCATTTAGCTAATAACCTCTTAAGTTCGTATCTATCTTTGCAAGCTAAGATAGCTAAAGAAGCTTCTTGATAAAAACATAACCCTCAGGAATAACAAGTGATTCTTCATCATCACTTTCATCAGTATTATCAGATTCAATATTTTCAATCTCTCTAGCCCTAGCAAGTTGTTCATCAAGAAAATCACCAAGTGGCATAGTAGTATCAAGCATAGAAGTAGTTTTATCATAAGTATCATGCATAGCAGAAGTAGCATCATCAATAACATGCGACATATCAGAATGAATAGAAGAAGCAGTTTTAGGTGTCGCAAGCTTACTCAAAACAGAAGGTGAATCAAGTGCAGAGCTAGATCGTAGTTCCTTACCTCCCCTCGTAGTTGAGGGATAGATCTTGGTTCTTGGATCTTTCAAGTTCTTCATAATGATAAGCAGATATATATCCCAAGTGACTCAAAGAATAGAGCTATGCTCCCCGGCAACGGCGCCAGAAAATAGTCTTGATAACCCACAAGTATAGGGGATCACAACAGTTTTCGAGGGTAAAGTATTCAACCCAAATTTATTGATTTGATACAAGGGGAGCCAAAGAATACTCTCAAGTATTAGCAGCTGAGTTGTCAATTCAACCACACCTGGAAACTTAATATATGCAGCAAAGTATTTAGTAGCAAAGTAATATGATAGTAGTGGTAACGATAGCAAAAGGTAACGTTAGTAAAAGTAATGTTTTTGGCATTTTGTAGTGATGATAGCAATAGCAACGGGAAAGTAAATAAGCGAAGAACAATATATGGAAAGCTCGTAGGCAATGGATCAGTGATGGAGAATTATGCTGGATGCGGTTCATCATGTAACAGTCATAACCTAGGGTGACACAGAACTAGCTCCAGTTCATTAATGTAATGTAGGCATGTATTCCGAATATAGTCATACGTGCTTATGGAAAAGAACTTGCATGACATCTTTTGTCCGACCGTCCCGTGGCAGCGGGGTCCTTACGGAAACTAAGGGATATTAAGGCCACCTTTTAATAGAGTACCGAAACAAAGCATTAACACATAGTGAATACATGAACTCCTCAAACTACGGTCATCACCAGTAAGTATCCCGATTATTGTCACTTCGGGGTTAACGGATCATAACACATAATAGGTGACTATAGACTTGCAAGATAGGATCTAGAACTCTCATATATTGATGAAAACATAATAGGTTCAGATCTGAAATCTTGGCACTCGGGCCCTAGTGACAAGCATTAAGCATAGCAAAGTCATAGCAACATCAATCTCAGAACATAGTGGATACTAGGGATCAAACCCTAACAAAACTAACTCGATTACATGATATATCCCATCCAACCCATCATCGTCCAGCAAGCCTACGATGGAATTACTCAGGCACGGCGGTGAGCATCATGAAATTGGTGATGGAGGATGGTTGATGATGACGGTGGCGACGGATTCCCCTCTCCTGAGCCCCGAACGGACTCCAGATCAGCCCTCCCGAGAGGTTTAGGGCTTGGCGGCGGCTCCGTATCGTAAAACGTGATGAATTCTTCTCTCTGTTTTTCTCTCCACGAAACACAATATATGGAGTTGGATTTGGAGTCGGAGAGGCACCAGGGGGCCCATGAGGTAGGGGGCGCGCCCTAGGGGGGCAGGCGTGCCCCCACCCTCGTGGAGAGGTGGTGGGCCCCCTCGCCTTCATCTTTTGCAGGTATTTCTTATATTTTCCAAAAAGTTGCTCTATGAAGTTTCAGGTCATTTCGAGAATGTTTGTTTCTGCACATAAATAACACCATGATAATTCTGCTGAAAACAACGTCAGTCCGGGTTAATTCCATTCAAATCATGCAAGTTAGAGTCCAAAATAAGGGCAAAAGTGTTTGGAAAAGTAGATACGACGGAGACGTATAGGATTAAGCCATGGAAAAGTTATATTACAGTAGCTACAATGCAAAAACAAAATATGAATTGGTTTGCAACAGTACTTAGAGTAGTGATTTGCTTTATTATACTAATGGATCTTACCGAGCTTTCTATTGAGTTTTGTGTGGATGAAGTGTTCGAAGATTGAGGAGGTCTCGATGTGAGGACAAAGAGGAGAGGCAAGAGCTCAAGCTTGGGGATTCCCAAGGCACCCCAAGTAAATATTCAAGGAGACTCAAGCTTCTAAGCTTGGCGATGCCCCGGAAGGCATCCCATCTTTCTTCAACAAGTAACAGTATGTTTTCGGATTCGTTTCGTTCATGCGATATGTGCAAATCTTGGAGCGTCTTTTGCATTTAGTTTTCACTTTTCTTTGATGCACCATGCTGGTATGAGATAGTCCATGGTTGATTTATAGAATGCTCATTGCACTTCACTTATATCTTTTGAGTATGGATTTATAGAACGCTTCATGTGCTTCACTTATATCATTTGAAGTTTGGATTGCCTGTTTCTCTTCACATAGAAAATCGCCATTTGTAGAATGCTCTTTTTCTTCACTTATATTTGTTAGAGTGTGGGCATATATTTTGTACAAAAGAATTAAACTCTCTTGCTTCACTTATATCTATTTAGAGAGATGACAGGAATGGTCATTCACATGGTTAGTCATAAAATCCTACATAAAACTTGTACATCACTGGAATATGATATGTTTGATTCCTTGCAATAGTTTTCCGATATAAAGATGGTGATATTAGAGTCATGCTAGTGGGTAGTTGTGGATTGTAGAAATACTTGTGTTGATGTTTGTGATTCCCGTAGCATGCACGCATGGTGAACCTTATGTAACGAGGTTGGAGCATGAGGTATTTATTGATTGTCTTCCTTATGAGTGGCGGTCGGGGACGAGCGATGGTCTTTTCCTACCAATCTATCCCCCTAGGCGCATGCACGTAGTACTTTGTTTCGATGAATAATATATTTTTACAATAAGTATGTGAGTTCTTTATGACTAATGTTGAGTCCATGGGTTATACGCACTCTCACCCTTCCATCATTGCTAGCCTCTTCGGTACCGTGCATTGCCCTTTCTCACCTTGAGAGACGGTGCAAACTTTACCGGTGCATCCAAACCCCGTGATATGATACGCTCTATCACACATAAGCCTCCTTATATCTTCCTCAAAACAGCCACCATACCTACCTATCATGGCATTTCCATAGCCATTCCGAGATATATTGCCATGCAACTTCCATCATCATCATATACATGACTTCAGAATTTATTGTCATATTGCTTTGCATGATCGTAAGATAGCTAGCATGATGTTTTCACGGCTTGTCCGTTTTTTGATGTCATTGCTACGCTAGATCATTGCACATCCCGGCACACCGCGGGAGGCATTCATATAGAGTCATATATTTGTTCTAGTATCGAGTTGTAAGTAAATAAAAGTGTGATGATCATCATTATTAGAACATTGTCCCATGTGAGGTTATCAAAATAAAAGTGGCCAGAGAAGCCCCCCAAAAAGAGAGAGATAGAGGCCAAACAAGCCTACAAAAAAAGAAAAGAAAAGAAAAAGAAAAGAAAAAAAGAGAAAAAAGAGAGAAAAGAGAGAAAAGAGAGAAGGGACAATGTTACTATCCTTTTGCCACACTTGTTCTCATATACTAGTGGGAATTTTCATTATAGAACTTGGCTTGTATATTCCAACGATGGGCTTCCTCAAGTGCCCTAGGTCTTGAGCAAGCAAGTTGGATGCACACCCACTTAGTTTCAGTTTGAGCTTTCATACACTTATAGCTCTAGTGCATCTATTGCATGGCAATCCCTACTCCTCGCATTGACATCAATTGATGGGCATCTCCATAGCCCGTAGATTATCTGCGTCGATGTGATACTTTCTCCTTTTTTGTCTTCTCCACACAACCTCCATCATCATATTCTATTCCACCTATAGTGCTATGTCCATGGCTCACGCTCATGTATTGCGTGAAAGTTGAAAAGGTTTGAGAACATCAAAAGTATGAAACAATTGCTTGGCTTGTCATCGGGGTTGTGCATGATTTGAATACTTTGTGTGCTGAAGGAGCATAGCCAGACCATATGATTTTGTAGGGATTACTTTCTTTGTCCATGTTATTTTGAAAAGACATGATTGCTTTATTAATATGCTTGAAGTATTATTGTCTTAATGTCAAATGATAGACTATTGCTTTGAATCACTCGTGTCTTAATATTCATGCCATGATTAGATTATGCTAGGTAGCATTCCACATCAAAAATTATCTTTTTTATAAAAATTATGCTAGGTAGCATTCCACATCAAAAATTATCTTTTTTATCATTTACCTACTCGAGGACGAGCAGGAATTAAGCTTGGGGATGTTGATACATCTCCGTCGTATCTATAATTTTTGATTTTCCCATGCCAATATTCTACAACCTTTATATACTTTTGGCAACTTTTTATACTATTTTCGGGACTAACATATTGATCCAGTGCCCAGTGCCAGTTCCTATTTGTCGCATGCTTTTTGTTTCACAGCATATCAAACGGAGTCCAAACGGGATAAAAAATGACAGAGAGTTTTTGGAATATATGTGATTTTTGGGAAGAAGACTCAATGCGAGATGATGCCCGAGGGGGACACGAGGCAGGGGGCGCGCCCCAGGGGTCAAGTGCGCCCTGGGCGCTCGTGGACACCCCATAAGGCAGTTGGTTCCCTTCTTTCACCGCAAGAAAGCCAATATCCGGATAGAAATCGTGTTAAAATTTCAGCCCAATCGGAGTTACGGATCTCTGGGAATTTAAGAAACAGTGAAAGGGCAGAATCTAGAATGCAGTAACAGAGAGACATATCCAATCTCGGAGGGGCTCTTGCCCCTCTACCGCTGTGGTGGCCATGGACCATAGGGGAAACCCTTCTCCCATCTAGGGAGAAGGTCAAGGAAGAAGAAGAAGAATAAGGGGGGCCCTCTCCCCGTCTCCCCCGGTGGCGCCGCGCTCGTGGACACCCCATAAGGCAGTTGGTTCCCTTCTTTCACCGCAAGAAAGCCAATATCCGGATAGAAATCGTGTTAAAATTTCAGCCCAATCGGAGTTACGGATCTCTGGGAATTTAAGAAACAGTGAAAGGGCAGAATCTAGAATGCAGTAACAGAGAGACATATCCAATCTCGGAGGGGCTCTTGCCCCTCTACCGCTGTGGTGGCCATGGACCATAGGGGAAACCCTTCTCCCATCTAGGGAGAAGGTCAAGGAAGAAGAAGAAGAATAAGGGGGGCCCTCTCCCCGTCTCCCCCGGTGGCGCCGGAACGCCACTGGGGCCATCATCGTGTGATGGCGATCTACACCAACACCTCCGTCATCTTCACCAACATCTTCATCACCTTCCCCCATCTATCTACAGCGGTCCACTCTCCTGCAACCCGCTGTACCCTCTACTTGAACATGATGCTTTATGCTTCATATTATTATCCAATGATGTGCTGCCATCCTATGATGTCTGAGTAGATTTTCGTTGTCCTATCGGGGATTGGTGAATTACTATGATTGGTTTAATTTGCTTGTGGTTATGTTGATGTCCTTTGGTGCCCATCATATGAGCGCGCGCGTGGATCACACCATAGGGTTAGTTGTATGTTGATAGAACTATGTATTGGAGGGCAAGAGTGACAGAAGCTTCAACCTAGCATAGAAATTGATGCATACGGGATTGAAGGGGGACCAATATATCTTAATGCTATGGTTGGGTTTTACCTTAATGAAAGTTAGTAGTTGCGGATGCTTGCTAATAGTTCCAATCATAAGTGCATAGAATTCCAAGTCAGGGATGACATGCTAGCAGTGGCCTCTCCCACATAAAACTTGCTATCGGTTTAGTAACGTAGTCGATTGCTTAGGGACAATTTCGCAACTCCTACCACCACTTTTCCACACTCGCTATACTAACTTTATTGCTTCTTTACTTAATATAGCCCCTAGTTTTTATTTACGTGCTCTTTATATTCTTGCAAACCTATCCCGTTACACCTACAAAGTACTTCTAGTTTTATACTTGTTCTAGGTAAAGCGAACATTAAGCGTGCGTAGAGTTGTATTGGTGGTCGATAAAACTTGAGGGAATATTTGTTCTACCTTTAGCTCCTCGTTGGGTTCAACACTCTTACTTATTGAAAGAGGCTACAATTGATCCCCTATGCTTGTGGGTTATCACTATGCGTTAGCGATAGTTTGTAGAAGAAATAGTTGGCATGACGAGCTCGACACAATGATGCTATGATGGAGATCAAGGTGTCAAGCTGGTGATGATGGAGATCATGACGATGCATTGGAGATGGAGATCAAAAGCACAAGATGATGATGGCCATATCATGTCACATACTTTGATTGCATGTGATGGTTATCCTTTATGCATCTTATTTTGCTTAGAACGGCGGTAGCATTATAAGATGATCCCTTCACTTAATTTCAAGATAAAAGTGTTCTCCTTGAGTATGCGCCATTGCTACAATTCGTCGTTTTGAGACACCACGTGATGATCGGGTGTGATTGACTCTACGTTCACATACAACGGGTGTAAGACATTTTTGCACATGCAGAATACTTGGGTTAAACTTGACGAGCCTAGCATGTACACATATGGTCTCAGAACACTGGAGACCGAAAGGTTGAACATGAGTCATATAGTATATATGGTCAACATAGAGATGTTCACCAATGATGACTACCCCATCTCACATGATAATCGGACATGGGTTAGTTGATTTGGATCATGTATCACTTAGATAACTTGAGGGATGTTTATTTAAGTGGGAGTTCTTAAGTAATTTGATTAATTGAACCTAGTTTATCATGAACTTAGTCTTATAGTTCTGCATATCTATGTTGTAGATCAATGGCCTGAGCTACCGTTCCCCTGAATTTCATTGCGTTCCTAGAGAAAGCTAAGTTGAAAGATAATGGTAGCAACTACACGGAATGGGTCCGTAACTTGAGGATTATCCTCATTGCTGCACAAAGTAATTATGTCCTTCATGCACCGCTAGGTGAAAGGCCTGCTGCAGGAGCTGAAGCTGATGTTATGAACGTCTGGCAAGCTCGATCGGATGATTACTCAATAGTTCAGTGTGCCATGCTTTACGGCTTAGAACCGGGACTTAAAAGACGTTTTGAACATCATGGAGCATATGAGATGTTCCAAGAGTTGAAGTTAATATTTCAAACAAATGCCCAGGTTGAGAGATATGAAGTCTCCAACAAGTTCTATAGCTGCAAGATGGAGGAGGACGGTTATGTTAGTGAGCACATACTCAAAATGTCTGGGTGTCACAACCACTTGACTCAGCTGGGAGTTGAACTTCCAGTTGATAGTGTTATTGACATAGTTCTTCAATCACTGCCACCAAGATACAAAGGCTTCATGTTGAACTATAATATGCAAGGGATGAATAAAATGATTCCTGAGCTATTCGCAATGCTTAAGGCCGCAGAGGTAGAAATCAAGAAAGAGCATCAAGTGTTGATGGTTAACAAGACCACTAGTTTCAAGAAAAAGGGTAAGGGAAAGAAGGGAACTTCAAGAAGAATGGCAAGCAAGTTGCCACTCCCGGGAAGAAGCCCAAAGCTGGACCCAAGCCTGAAACTGAGTGCTTCTACTGCAAAGGGACTGGTCACTGGAAGCGGAAATGCCCCAAATACTTGGCGGATAAGAAGGATGGCAAAGTGAACAAATGTATATTTGATATACATGTTATTAATGTGTACCTTAATAATGCTCGTAGTAGCGCCTGGGTATTTAATACTGGCTCGGTTGCTCATATTTGTAACTTGAAACATGATCTACGGATTAAACGAAGATTGGCTAAGGACAATGTGGCGATGCACGTCGGGAATGGTTCCAAGGTCGATGTGATTGCCGTCGGCACGCTACCTCTACATCTACCTTCAGGATTAGTTTTAGATCTAAATAATTGTTATTCGGTGCCAGCGTTGAGCATGAACATTATATCTGGATCTTGTTTAATGCGAGATGGTTATTCATTTAAATCAAATAATAATGGTTGTTCTATTTATATGAGTAATATCTTTTATGGCCATGCACCCTTGATGAATGGTCTATTCTTGTTGAATCTCGATCTAGTGATACACATATTCATAATATTGATGCCAAAAGATGCAAAGTTGATAATGATAGTGCAACATATTTGTGGCACTGCCGTTTAGGTCATATTGGTGTAAAGCGCATGAAGAAACTCCATGCAGATGGACTTTTGGAATCACTTGATTATGAATCATTTGATACTTGTGAACCATGCCTCACGGGCTAGATGACTAAAACTCCATTCTCTGGAACAATGGAGCGAGCTAATGACTTATTGGAAATAATACATACCGATGTATGCGGTCCGATGTGTGTCAAGGCACACGACGGGTATTGTTATTTTTTGACATTCACAAATGATTTGAGTAGATATGGGTATATCGACTTGATGAAACACAAGTCTGAAACATTTGGAAAGTTCAAAGAATTTCAGAGTGAAGTAGAGAATCATTGTAACAAGAAAATAAAGTTTCTACGATCTGATCGTAGAGGCAAATATTTGAGTTATGAGTTTGTCCTTCATTTAAAACAATGTGGAATTGTTTCACAACTGATGCCACCTAGAACACCACAATGTAATAATGTGTTCAAACTTCGTAACCATACTTTATTGGATATGGTGCGTTCTATGATGTCTCTTACCGATTTACCACTATCATTTTGGGGTTATGCATTAGAGATAGCCGCATTCACGTTAAATAGGGCACCGTCTAAATCTGTTGAGACAACATCGTATGAACTATGGTTTGGCAAGAAACCTAAGCTGTCGTTTCTTAAAGTTTGGGGTTGCGACACTTATGTCAAAAGGCTTCAGCTTGATAAGCACAAACCCAAATCGGATAAATGCGTCTTCATGTGATACCCTAAGAAAACAATTGGGTACACCTTCTACCATAGATCCAAAGGCAGGATCTTTGTTGCCAAGAATGGAACATTTCTAGAGAAGGAGTTTCTCTCGAAAGAAGTGAGTGGATAGAAAGTAGAACTTGATGAGGTAATTGTACCTTCTTTCAATTTGGAAAGTAGCACATCAGAGAAATTCGTTCTCGTGATGCCTACACCAACTAGAGAGGAAGATAATGATGATGATCATGAAACTTTAGACCAAGTTACTACTGGACCTCGTAGGTCGAACAGAGCACGTTCTGCACCAGAGTGGTACGGTAATCCTGTCCTGGAAGTCATGTTACTAGACTATGACGAACCTACAAACTATGAACAAGCTATGACGAGCCCAGATTCCGATGAATGGCTTGAGGCCATGAAATCTGAGATAGGATCCATGTGTGAGAACAAAGTGTTGACTTTGGTGGATTTGCCCGATGATCGGCAAGCCATTGAGAATAAATGGATCTTCAAGAAGAATACAGACGCCGATGGTAATGTCACCATCTATAAAGCTTGACTTGTCGCGAAATGTTTTCGACAAGTTCAAGTGGTTGACTACGATGAGACCTTCTCATCCGTAGCGATGCTTAAGTCAGTCCGAAGCATGTTAGCAGTTACTGCATTTTATAATTATGAAATTTGGCAAATGGACGTCAAAACTGCATTCTTCAATGGATTTCTTAATGAAGAGTTGTATATGATGCAACTAGAAGGTTTTGTCGATACTAAAGGTGCTAACAAAGTGTGCAAGCTCCAGCGATCCATCTATGGACTGGTGCAAGCATCTCGGAGTTGGAATAGACGCTTTGATGAGGTGATCAAAGCATATCATTTTATACAGACTTATGGTGAAGCCCGTATTTACAAGAAAGTGAGTGGGAGCTCTATAGCATTTCTGATATTATATGTGGATGGCATATTGTTGATTGGAAATGATATAGAATTTCTGGATAGCATAAAAGGATATTTGAATAAGAATTTTGCAATGAAAGACCTCTGTGAAGCTGCTTATATATTGGGCATCAAGATCTATAGAGATAGATCGAGACGTTTAATAGGACTTTCACAAAGCACATACCTTGATAAAGTTTTGAAGAAGTTCAAAATGGACCAGTCAAAGAAATGGTTCTTGCCTGTGTTACAAGGTGTGAAGTTCAGTTAGACTCAATGCCCGTCCACTTCAGAAGATAGAGAGAAAATGAAATTCATTCCCTATGCCTCAACTATAGGTTCTATCATGTATGCTATGCTATGTACCAGAACTGATGTGTGCCTTGCCATCAGTTTGGCAGGGAGGTACCAAAGTAATCCAGGAGTGGATCACCGGACAGCGGTCAAGAACATCCCGAAGTACCTGAAAAGGACCAAGGATATGTTTCTCGTTTATGGAGGTGATGAAGAGCTTGTCGTAAATGGTTACATCAATGCTAGCTTCGACACTGATTCAGATGACTCTAATTCACAAACCGGATACATGTTTATATTGAATGGTGGAGCTATTAGTTGGTGCAGTTCCAAGTAGAGCGTCGTGGCGGGATCTACGTGTGAAGCAGAGTACATAGCTGCTTCGGAAGCAACTCATGAAGGAGTCTGGATGAAGGAGTTCATATCCGATCTGGGTGTAATACCCAGTGCATCGGGTCCAATGAAAATATTTTGTGACAACACTGGAGCAATTGCCTTGGTGAAGGAATCTAGGTTTCACAAGAAGACTAAACACATCAAGAGACGCTTAAACTCCATTCGTGGAAAGGTCAAGGATGGAGACAAAGAAGTTTGCAAAGCACATACAGATCTAAATGTAGCAGATCCGTTGACTAAACCTCTTCCGTGTGCAAAACATGATCAACACCAAGATTCCATGGGTGTTAGGTTCATTAGAATGTAATCTAGATTATTGACTCTAGTGCAAGTGGGAGACGGAAGGAAATATGCCCTAGAGGCAATAATAAAGTTGTTATTTTATATTTCCTTCACTACAAGAAATATGTCAACTAGTGACCTTCTGTCAGTGACCCTGGAAGAAATGGTCATAGATCTATGACCATTTCAGACCAATTGGTCAAAAGCTGTTCGGGGGGCTCCAAACCCTAAACCATTGCGACCATTTTGGTTAGAAAGGTCGTAATTTCCTTACATGAAATGGTCATAAAGCAAACAACGCTAGTCCGCTGCCTTATTTCTAGTTATTAACGACCAATATAGATGGTCATAGCCTTGTAAATTGTGGTGGGTTGCTATGACTAGGCGCCACATCATCAGTTTTGCCTATGTGTCATGTCCATGTGGCAATTTTTGCCCTAGGTTGTGAAGCAACCTATATTTCTGTCATTCCCAAAATTCCCAAAAAATCTCATAAATTCTTTGGGTCATATCTTCGTCAAATATGTAAAAACCTTCCTTGCCTAGTTAAAAAATAATTCAAAAATATTCATTTTCCTATTCTGTTCAAAACAACAGTTTGTGAAAGAAGTACCACTTTGGCATGTCCAAATAGTATCCATTTTCTACAGTGCTTTCCTATGCCCAAATAACCACCCTCCATCAAATTCCATCTCAATCCATTCATTATTTTGAGCCGAGCTTCAACATTCGTATTTATTTCCAGTGTGGTAGTTTGCAAAGCAAGTACCACCTAGGCTCCTCCTTTTGAGCTGAAAATTTGTGAAGACAGTCTTCTTAGTAACTGATCATCCTCAGCCAAAACTCACACCCATTAGCCATGTACATTTCCCGTACCGCTAATCAAACACTTGGCTGCTAATTCATGTTTGAGCATTGATCGGTCTCCTCGTGAGAATCTTATGTTGTAATTTTCTTCCTAGCACCTACATGGGGAGTGCCCAACCCACTAGACATGCCTAGGCCACCCAGAACACATGGCAACGCCACGGTCACGCGGTGACCACGCGGCGGGCATGCGAGTTTACGCGCTCTAGAGTTGGGGGCCTCGGCCACCGCCCAAACCTCGACGTATCACCACCAAACCATGTATTTATGATTAAATAGGTACTCATGTAACTATAAATGATTTTTGGAAAAAATAAATAGTAAACTATGAGGCAGCTGTAGTTCAAATTTGACCCGCTTCCTACTGAATCGGCGGGAATTTGTCTTTTTCACCAGAGGTGGATCAAAACTTTTGACACCCAACCATTTTGTCAATTGTGCATTAAATATGGTCTAGTATTTTAGAAAATTGATTTGGTCCAATTTTGCAACAAATATATGGTAGGTCCTTCACACAAAAAACTCATTTCCGGCACTCGGAAAATGGAAAATGTATTTTCCGTGCAAAGAAAATGAAAACTCCCATAGGCAACATTGTTTGGAATTCCAAGATGCACCTTGTGCACAATATGAGATCATTTGAACAAACTATGCCAAGAATGTGGCCATAAGATTGATCATTTGGCTTGAAAGCCATGAATCTTCACGCATGATAGCTCATTTCTGATAACACTTTTTTAAAATAATTGCCGTATTACAAGTTTATTATTTTTTCTGGAAACTTGGTCACATATGATGACACAATGCGGAGGTTTTCCAATTTTTTGATTTTTTTATTCTTTATGCCCGTTTCAAAATGCGGTCAAAATGGCGGGCTTGACCGTTCCTAGCTAGTGGTTGAATCTTGGAAAAAAATTGATGTTTCTCTGATTAAATAGATACTTATGTACCTAGAAATGATTTTTGGAAAAAATAAATATCAAACTATGAGGCAGCTGCAGTTAAAATTTGACCCGCTTCCTGCTGAATCGGCGGGAATTTATCTTTTTCACAAGAGGTGGATCAAAACTTTTGGCACCCAAATTTTTTGTCAATTGTGCATTAAATATGGCCTAGTATTTGGCCTAGTATTTTATAAAAATGATTTGGTCCAATTTTGCAACAAATATATGGTAGGTCCTTCACAAAAAAACCTCATTTCGGGCACTCGAAAAATGGAAAATGAATTCTACGTGCAAAGAAAATGAAAACTCCCTTAGGCAACATTGTTTGGAATTCCAAGATGCACCCTTGTGCATAATATGAGATCATTTGAACAAACTATGCCATGAATGTGGCCATAAGATTGATCATTTGGCTTGAAAGCCATGAATCTTCACGCATGATAGCTCATTTCCGAGAACACTTTTTGAAAACAATTTATGTATTACAAGTTTATTATTTTTCCTGGAAACTTGGTCACATATAATTACACAATGCGAAGGTTTTCCAATTTTTTGATTTTTTTTGAATTTTTTATGCCCGTTTCAAAATGCGGTCAAAATGGCGGAAATGACCGTTCCTAGCTAGTGGTTGAATCTTGGAATTTTTTTGGTGTTTCTATGATTAAATAGATACTTATGTACCTAGAAATGATTTTTGGAAAAAATAAAGAGCAAACTACGAGGCAGCTGCAGTTCAAATTTGACGCGCTTCCTGCTAAATCGGCGGGAATTTGTCTTTTTCACGAGAGGTGCATAAAAGCTTTTGGCACCCAACCATTTTGTCAATTGTGCATTAAATATGGCCTAGTATTTTAAAAAAATTGTTTGGTCCAATTTTGCAACAAATATATGGTAGGTCCTTCACAAAAAACCTCATTTCGGGCACTCGAAAAATGGAAAATGAATTTTCCGTGCAAAGAAAATGAAAACTCCCTTAGGCAACATTGTTTGGAATTCCAAGATGCACCCTTGTGCATATTATGAGATCATTTGAACAAACTATGCCATGAATGGGGCCATAAGATTGAACATTTGGCTTGAAAGCCATGAATCTTCATGCATGATAGCTCATTTCTAAGAACACTTTTTAAAAATAATTTATGTATTACAAGTTTATTATTTTTCCTGGAAACTTGGTCACATATAATTACACAATGCGAAGGTTTTCCAATTTTTTGATTTTTTAATTTTTTATGCCCGTTTCAAAATGCGGTCAAAACGGCGGGAATGACCATTCCTAGCTAGTGGTTGAATCTTGGAATTTTTTTGGTGTTTCTCTAATTAAATAGATACTTATGTACCTAGAAATGATTTTTGGAAAAAATAAAGAGCAAACTTCGAGGTAGCTACAGTTCAAATTTGACCCGCTTCTAGCTGAATCATCGAAAATTTGTCTTTTTCACGAGAGGTGCATAAAAGCTTTTAACACCCAACCATTTTGTCAATTGTGCATTAAATATGACCTAGTATTTTAGAAAATTGATTTGGTCCAATTTTGCAACAATTATTTGGTAGGTCCTTCACAAAAAAACTCATTTTGGGCACTCGGAAAATGGAAAATGATTTTTTCATCCAAAGAAAATGAAAACTTTCTTAGGCAACATTGTTTGCCATTCCAATATGCACCCTTGTGCACAATATGAAATCAGTTGAACAAACTATGAGACAATTATCGTTCAAATTTGCCCCACTTCCTACTGAATGGGTGAAATTTGTTTTTTTATAAGAGGTGGATCAAAAGCTTTTGACATGTAACTACTTGGTCAATTTTACATAAAATGTGGTCTAATATTTTTGAAAAATGAAGTTGTGCTATTTTGGAACAAATATTTGGTAGCTTCTTCACAAAAAACCCTTTTATGCACTCGAAAAATGGAAAATCATTTTTTTCTGCAAAGAAAATGAAAGCCGTTGAACTATGCCATCGTTTGCCATTCTATGATGGACACTTATGAAAAAATGATATCATTTTGACAAACTATGCCATTCTTATGTTTTAAAAAAATCAAAGTTTTAGGTCTAAAATTTTGAGATCCAAGTGCGAGAGAGCCGGCCAATGAGACGCGAGGAACCATTTTCACGCGGATCACCAAATTAGACACAATCTGGGCCATCCATCAGGCACCCATCCAACGGTGGAGCTTCTCCCGAGAATCAAAAACCCTAACCCACCCACCCACCCTCCCCTCGACCCCCCAGATCCCCACCCTCCGCTACCCCCACTCACCCACTTCCCCCCTTCTCCTCGGTCCCACCGCCCTCCTTCTCCCGCAACCCCAAACCCGGTCCCGCCGCCGACCTCCAGTCCCCCAATCCCAGCCCCAGCCCCTCCGGCGACCTCCTCCCCCACTCCTCGACTGCCCCCTGACATCCTCTACTTCATACCCGCCGGCGACCTCCTCCTTCGACTCCACCCTCTCCTTCTCTCCATGCCTAAACCCTAGATAGACGCTATGGCCACCTCGCAGGCTGCGCGTGCAGGTGAGATCTGGTATTGCCCCCTTTCTTCTCCTCCTCCTTCTAGATTTCTTCAGCTTGCTCGAATCTCATTACATTTGTGCGGGTTTGTGCAGGCCATCCAAGACGGCGGGGCCATGTTCGCCTCGTCTGTGGGGACGGAGGCGGCGGCGATTGTCAGGAAGATGGTGAACCTCAACTCCCCTCCTCGGCGGCGCTGCAGCAGCAAGATGGTGAGGGGACGCACCGGCCAGCGCGTGAGGCTCTACGTCCACGGCACCATCCTCGGATACAAGAGGTGAGAAGCTCCCTCCGCCGGCGCGGCTCTGCTCCTTCTCCCTCGCGTGGGTATCTGAATTGCTGGTCTTGGTTGGGCGCGTAGATCCAGGCAGATCCAAGTGAACACCAGGGAGGACGTGGCCTGGTACGGCGGCAAAAGGATGGCATGCGTCTACAAAGCCAAGACCAAGCAACGACACCAACTACCACTGCATCTGGGGCAAGGTCTCCCTCTCCCACAGAAACACTGGCGTCATCCGCGCCAAGTTCACCCCCGCTGAGGCCATGGTGAGTTGTTGGGTCGAACTTCTCCGGTTGTCTGTTTCCGTGGCATGCATAAGATTTAAACAAACTGAATTGAGCTATATACCTTCTGTGATATCTAGTTCTGTGCCACTGTTTATGGAGTTGTGAGACTTGTCATGTGTGTATTAGACCCCGCTTGCTTGTTCAGGGGATATTTAGGGTCAAGATAGTGTCACACATGTGACTGGACTGCAGCAAGTCTGAAACTGCAGACTCTGCTTCATGTTGCTGTTATTTCTTGAAGCCTTGAATAGCTAAACTTGGGCACCACGTACGTCTCCTCCCTGTAATTTGATGTACTGACTTGTGTTGCCTGCTGAGCGCTGACGGTATTAGGTTCATTCTGTTTCATGCCGTTTCATCATATAGCTTACCACTCTATGGGTTTGATTTTCTGCTGATCTACTGTGATAGCTATGGGACTGTGATGTGCCACTTTGATGGTGTTTCCGATACCAGATGAATCGGTGATTCATGTTGATGCTTCGTTTAGATTGAGTCTCCTCGCATGCACTCAACTTATGTTGCCTACTTTACACATCTTGCAGTGTGTAGTGTTAAATTCACTAGCTTGTATGCGTAAATTGCTGAATTTGGTAGTACGAATCCATATAGTTTGTGCATACAGTTCAATCTTATGGGTGTCTCTTCATGTGATGAATGGGTTTCCTCTGTGGGGCCCTGGTAAACTGCAAAACATGTACAACGAGAGTTTGACCAAGTTTAAGAAATCCTTCTTGCACATATAAGGCCTACTAACCTATCCATAGTACAAGTTTAATCATAAGGAACATGTTTCTCCATTAACTTGACCATGGCAACTCAAGTTGTCCCATTGATGAAGCTAATTGTTTCTACTTCTCCATCCTGGAAACCGATTGCATGCTATAGTAGATGAGTCTGGGTGTGTAGTGTTGCTGTTGTGTTACTACTGTTGTGGTTTGTGTTGACTAAAATGGGCTGCTTTGTTTCAGAGGAGTGCCGCTGATCTGATACTGCGGGATCTGCAAAATAACCCCGAGATGTGGCTGCAAGTGGTGCACATCCTGTAGAACTCCCAGAACCTCAACACCGAGTTCTTTGCCCTTCAAGTAAGCTTCTGCTCCAGAATGTTTTAATTTTAGTAGTTTACAAGGTTGTTCTCAACTAAATGAAGGTTGATCGATGTCGTGGCTGCAGCTGATCTTTGATTAGACCATGCATGTTCTGCATTCAGTACAGCCAGCACTCGCCATTAATTACACTATTGTGGTTCACCGGTTATATTAGGAAATGGCGCTGCTAATATTTTTCTTGTCAAACTCATAACCGGTTTTAAGCGGTTAAAATGCCCAGTTGCTTAGTATCCTACTGGGCCATCTTTGTTTGTGTTTCCCTATTTATTTCGTAGTCGACCAGTTCTGTCCTTGCCAAACAAGTATGTTCTGCACCAAGGAAACATTATATCCTGTTTTGTGTAATTGCAATTGACAAACAAATGCACATCAGAGCTAATACTAATGATATTATTGTTCATACCATTTCTCTTCAGCATACGTGCCATTGATACTTGAGTATAAATTAGCTATTTGCTAGATCAAAATCTTTTGTGCATGAATCTGTTCGTATTCTTACAACTGAGATACAACATGATACTATGTGCATAAGTCTGTTTGCATTCCTTGATGTCATTTCTGGCACCAAATTGTAATCATATGACATGTCTCATTCTGAAAATGAATATGTAGAGATGCTTCATGATTTAGTCCCTAGCTGCTTTCTATATATTTTTTATTTTGTTTCTAACTCTTTTGATTTATTGGTAGGTGCCTTCGTTCAGCCTGTACGAACATATCCAGAAATGGTGTTTCCTCTCACTTAAGAAGCTCCAGCCTGAAAGTGAAAGTGAAAAAGTCAGGAGTATAGTTATAGTAGTTATATGTTGAGATAGTATCACATGTAATGGTGAAATGAATTATGTAAAGATTGTGCTCTTAGCCAAAATTGGTATGTGGTTTGAATTTTTTTCATTTCTTTGCTGTTCTGACTGAAATAATTGTGTGGAAATTGAAACCTGGTTTGTCTTTAATTAGAACCTGACAAGTGGGACCTAATAGTATTTGGCATCTAAAATGGGCATTTTCCAAATAATATTCATAGGGAAAAAACTAAACATTAAGGAAATGGACTGTAAAAAGGCTGAGGCCCAATTGAGAAATAGATGCGACCCAAAAAATAAATGGTGTAAAAAAGGATCACGCCCTGGAAATAAAAAGGCTGCAATGTTGGGCTTGGCCCATGAAGTCAACCAAAAATTAATAGGAAAAATACATTAAAAAGGCCGAATTGTTGGGCTAGGCCCATGTAAAACGCCGAATTGGACCGGGCTGATTCTTGTGCCACATCAGATTGCCACGTCGAATGCCTACGTGGCCCGGAGAGGCTGCTAGTGACCAAAACAAAACAGTAGGAATATTTTGGTCATAAACGTCTACGACCTTCTCATAGAGAAGGTCGTTAATTTCAGTTTACGACCGCCAGCTTTTGACCTTCTGTTTTTGGTCAAAAAAAGGTCGCAAATGAAAAACTATGACCATTTAGTGACCAATAGTCAAGGTCACAAGTTGTCATATTTCTTGTAGTGCTTATTCATGATAAAGGTTTATTATTCATGCTAGAATTGTATTGATCGGAAACTTAAATACATGTGTGAATACATAAACAAATACCGTGTCCCCAGTAAGGCTCTACTAGACTAGCTCGTTGATCAAAGATAGTTAAAGTTTCCTAACCAGAGATATGTGTTGTCATTTGATAAAGGGATCACATCATTAGGAGAATGATGTGATGGACAAGACCCATCTGTTAGCTTAGCATATTGATCGTTCAATTTATTGATATTGCTTTCTTCATGTCAAATACATATTCCTCCGACTATGAGGTTATACAACTCCCGGATACTGGAGGAATACCTTGGGTGCTATCAAACGTCACAACGTAACTGGGTGATCATAAAGATGCTCTAAAGGTATCTTCGAAGGTGTTAGTTGAGTTGGCATAGATCGAGATTAGGATTTTTCACTCTGAGTATTGGAGAGGTATCTCTGGGCCCTCTCGGTAATACACATCATAAGAAGCCTTGCAAGCAAAGTGACTAATGAGTTAGTTGCAGGGTGATGTATTACGGAACGAGTAAAGAGACTTGCCGGTAACGAGATTGAACTAGGTATGAAGATACCGACGATCGAATCTCGGGCAAGTAACATACCGATGGACAAAGGGAATTATGTATGTTGTTATAACGGTTCGACCGATAAAGATCTTCATAGAATATGTACGAGCCAATATGGGCATCCAGGTTCCATTATTGGTTATTGACTGGAGAGGTTTCTCGGTCATGTCTACATAGTTCTCGAACCCGCAGGGTCCGCACGCTTAACGTTCGTTGACAATATAGTGTTATATGATTTGGTGAACGAATGTTGTTCAGGGTCTCGGATGAGATCACAGACATGATGAGGAGTCTCGAAATGGTCAAGAGGTAAAGATTGATATATATGACGATGATATTCGGACACCGAAAGAGTTTCGGGATGCACTAGATAGTCAACGGGTCACCGGAAGGGGTTCCGGACACCCCCCGGTAGGTGTATGGGCTTAATGGGCCGAGGAGGGGACAGACCAGCCCACAGGGGGCTGGTGCACCCCTCTCCCTGGCCGACCAGCCCTAGGGAAGGAAAGGGGGGAGGGCTAGCCCCTCTTTCCCTCCCCTTCTCATGGGAGAAAGGAAGGGGGGGGCTCCCTCCCCTACCTTTCCCCCGCACCTATACATGGCAGGGGGGCGCCACTTGGGAGGAGACCCCAAGTAGGATTCAGCCTATTTGGGGCACCCTCCTGGCTATATATATATGAGAGGGGGTGCCTAGCACACCACAACATTGTCTTAGCCATGTGCGGCGCCCCCCTCCAAAGTTTACACTTGGTCATATTTTCGTAGTGCTTAGGCGAAGCCCTGCGGCGATAGCTACACCATCACCGTCACAACACCGTCATGCTGCCAGAACTCATCTACTACCTCGCCGTCTTGCTAGATCAAGAAGGCGGAGGACCTCACTGAGCTGAACATGTGCTAAAAGCAGAGGTGTCGTGCGTTCAGTACTTGATCGATTGGAACGCGAAGAAGTTCGACTACATCAACCTCGTTGTTAAAAGCTTCCGCTTACGGTCTATGAGGGTATGCATACATACTCTCCCCTCTCGTTGCTATGCATCTCCATAGATAGATCTTGTGTGTGCGTAGATTTTTTTCCATGCAACGTTTCCCACAATACCGGCTTTGTCCAACAATGGCGATGGGTGATGAGAACCGGAGTCGTGTAGCCACATCGAGGGATTGCCACCCGTGTTGCCCTAATGATACATGCAAGTAGCATGGGCCACACCTCTTCTTAAAGTGTCGCTACACGCTTAGGCTTTGGACATCAATCATTGAGAATCTTGGGCTACCTCACATCAATATCCCTGAATGGCATCTAGATGAATCTATCAATGAGTGGTGGGGCAAACAAACCGATAACTGAAACCCAAATTTGCATGCGATGACGTCCCTCATTATGCTCATCGCATGGATAGTTTGGAACGAGCAAAAT
The DNA here is from genome assembly GCF_003073215.2 of Triticum urartu. Lineage (NCBI taxonomy): Eukaryota > Viridiplantae > Streptophyta > Magnoliopsida > Poales > Poaceae > Triticum > Triticum urartu. Next base: position 103,174,298 of record NC_053025.1, on the reverse strand, counting down.
GCTAGGGTGTATCGACAAAAAATTGTGCCACCACCTATTCTTCTTAGAACCATTCTTGAAGAGGCAAAGTTATGGGTTATTGTTGGCGCAAAGAAACTAGGGACTATCATTTGGTGTGACTATTTTGTTTTTGGAAAAGGAGGTTAAGACCCCCGGCCTCTACATCAAACGATGCATACGACCATCTTTATTTATTATCAACAAAGGTCTAACAAGAACATACATCAAGCCACCCGAAGCCACCACTCACGCCTACAAAACTCGATAATGTGTAGTGCTCTCACTCCCCATATCTAAATCCGATGTCGTCGCTGATCCATCCACATAACCTATCGGAACCAACAACCGGTGCAGCAGACCTAAAGTGTACACCACATGCATACATTGTAGACGCCGCCATCTTCATCGGACCGTTGGCCCATCTCCAGGAGAGAGATCTGCATCATCCTTGTTAGTCCGTCCACCCGTCAACGCCACCACGACACCCAATGGTGCCACCGCCTCACGCTTGTCCATCCAGACGCAAAGATTCTGGAAGATCTGCCATGCGTAGCACCTGTTGACCAGGCATGACACAGCGTAGCACCTACCGGCCATGCATGACTTGACATCTCCACCAAAAGCTCTGTGCAAGACAAAGCAGCTCCACCTCCTACCTTTGTCTTCCAGCGCTGCTCAACAGACGATGCTCCCAAGAGATAAAACGACACAGTAGTACCACCATCGTTCGATCTGGAAGACCAGATCCTAGAGTTTCCCCCAGAGCAGCACGAGTGGGTCAACAGTAGTTACACGACGATGCCTTCTGAAGGAAATATGCCCTAGAGGCAATAATAAAGTTGTTATTTATATTTCCTTATATCATGATAAATGTTTATTATTCATGCTAGAATTGTATTAACCGGAAACTTAGTACATGTGTGAATACATAGACAAACAAAGTGTCACTAGTATGCCTCTACTTGATTAGCTCATTGAATCAAAGATGGTTAAGTTTCCTAACCATAGACATGAGTTTTCATTTGATTAACATGATCACATCATTAGAGAATGATGTGATAGACTTGACCCATTCCGTTAGCTTAGCATTTGATCGTTTAGTATATTGCTATTGCTTTCTTCATGACTTATACATGTTCCTATGACTATGAGATTATGCAACTCCTGAATACTGGAGGAACACTTTGTGTGCTACCAAACGTCACAACGTAACTGGGTGATTATAAAGGTGCTCTACAGGTGTCTCCGATGGTACTTGTTGATTTGGCATAGATCGAGATTAGGATTTGTCACTCCGATTGTCGGAGAGGTATCTTTGGGCCCTCTCGGTAATGCACATCACTATAAGCCTTGCAAGCAATGCAACTAATGAGTTATTTGCGGGATGATGTATTACAGAACAAGTAAAGAGACTTGCCGGTATCGAGATTAAACTAGGTATTGAGATACCGGCGATCGAATCTCGGGCAAGTAACATATCGATGACAAAGGGAACAACGTATGTTGTTATGCGGTTTGACCTATAAAGATCTTCATAGAATATGTAGGAACCAATATGAGCATCCAGGTTCCGCTATTGGTTATTGACCAGAGATGAGTCTCGGTCATGTCTACATAGTTCTCAAACCCATAGGGTCCGCACGCTTAATGTTTGGTGACGATCGGTATTATGAGTTTATGTGTTTTGATGTACCAAAGGTACTTCGGAGTCCCGGATGTGATCACAGACATGACGAGGAGTCTCGAAATGGTCGAGACATAAAGATTGATATATTGGACGGCTATATTCGGACACTGGAAGGGTTTCGTATGATCTCGGAGAAAACCGGAGTGCTGGAGGGGTTACCGGAACCCCCCGGGGGCTAATGGGCCTTGATGGGCCCTAGTGGAGAGAGAGGGGCCGGCCAAGGAAGGCCACGTGCCCCCTCCCCTTGAGTCCGAATAGGACAAGGAAGGGGGGCGGCCCCCTTGCCTTTCCCCTCTCCTACTCCTTCCTTCCCCCTCCTAGTGGGACTAGGAAAGGGGAGTCCTACTCCCACTAGGAGGAGGACTCCTCTTGGCGCGCCCTCCTAGGGCCGGCCGGCCTCCCCCCTTGCTCCTTTATATACGGGGGCAGGGGGGCACCACATGGACACACAAGTTGATCATTGATCTTTTAGTCGTGTGCGGTGCCCCCCTCCACCATAATCTACCTCGGTCATATCGTAGCGGTGCTTAGGTGAGGCCTTGCATCGGTAGCTTCACCAACACCGTCATCATGCCGTCGTGCTGACAGAACTCTCCCTCGAAGCTCTACTAGATCGTGAGTTCGTGGGACGTCACCGAGCTGAACGTGTGCAGATCGCGGAGGTGCCGTATGTTCGGTACTAGGATTGGTCGATCGTGAAGACATACGACTACATCAACCGCGTTGTCATAACTCTTCCGCTTACGGTCTAAGAGGGTACATGGATGACACTCTCCCCTCTCGTTGATATGCATCACTCATAACCCACAAGTATAGCGGATCAATTGTAGCCTCTTTCGATAAGTAAGAGTGTCGAACCCAATGAGGAGCTAAAGGTGGAACAAATATTCCCTCAAGTTCTATCGACCACCGATACAACTCTACGCACGCTTAACATTCGCTTTACCTAGAACAAGTATGAAACTAGAAGTACTTTATAGGTGTTTTTGGAAAGGTTTGCAAGATAATAAAGAGCGCGTAAATAAAAAGTAGGGGCTGTTTAGATAAAGAAACAATAAAGTTAGTATAGCGAGTGTGGAAAAGTGGTGTTAGGAGTTGTGAAATTGTCCCTAAACAATTGACTACGTTACTAGACCGATAGCAAGTTTTATGTGGGAGAGGCCACTTCTAGCATGTTATCCGTGACTTGAAATTCTATCCACTTATGATTGGAACTATTAGCAAGCATCCGCAACTAGTAACATTCATTAAGGTAAAACCCAACCATAGCATTAAGATATATTGGTCCCCCTTCAATCCCGTATGCATCAATTTCTATGCTAGGTTGAAGCTTCTGTCACTCTTTCCCTCCAATACATAGTCCTATCGACATACAACTAACCCTATGGTGTGATCCACGCGCGTGCTCATATGATGGGCACAAAAGGACAGCAACATAACCACAAGCAAATTAAACCAATCATAGTAATTCACTAATCACCGATAGGACAACGAAAGTCTACTCAGGCATCATAGGATGGCAACACATAATTGGATAATAATATGAAGCATAAAGAACCATGTTCAAGTAGAGGGTACAGCGGGCTGCGGGAGAGTGGACCGCTGTAGATAGAGGGGGGAAGGTGATGGAGATGTTGGTGAAGGTGGCGGAGGTGTTGGTGTAGATTGCGGTGATGATGATGGCCCCCGCCGGTGTTCCGGCGCCACCGGAAGCGAGGCGGAGAGAGCCACCCTTCTTCTTCTTCTTCATCATCTTCTTCCTTGACCTTCTCCCTAGGTGGGAGAAGGGTTTCCCATCTGGTCCATGGTCTCCATGGCGAGGGAGGGGCGAGAGCCCCTCCGAGATTGGATCTGTCTCTTTGTCTCACTCTGTTTCTGCGTTTTTTTATTCTGCCTTTTCACCGTTTCTTATATTCCTGGAGATCCGTAACTCCGATTGGGCTGAAATTTTAACACGATCTCTATCCGGATATTAGCTTTCTTGCGGCGAAAGAAGGGCATCAACCGCCTTACGGGGTGGCCACGAGGGTCAAGGGCGCGCCCCCTGCCTCGTGGCCCCCTCGGGCATCGTCTCGCGTTGATTTTTCTTCCCAAAAATCACATATATTCCAAAAAAAATCTCCGTCAGTTTTTATCCCACTTGGACTCCATTTGATATGGATTTACTGCGAAACAAAAAACATGCAACAAATAGGAACTTGCACTGGGCATTGGAACAATATGTTAGTCCCCAAAAATAGTATAAAAAGTTGCCAAAAGTATATGAAAGTTGTATAATATTGGCATGGAACAATAAAAAATTATAGATAAGACGAAGACGTGTCAACATCCCCAAGCTTAATTCCTGCTCGTCCTCGAGTAGGTAAATGATAAAAAAAGATAATTTTTGATGTGGAATGCTACCTAGCATAATCTTGATCATGTAATCTAATCATGGCATGAATATTAAGACACGAGTGATTCAAAGCAATAGTCTATCATTTGACATTAAGACAATAGTACTTCAAGCATACTAATAAAGCAATCATGTCTTTTCAAAATAACAAGGCCAAAGAAAGTTATCCCTACAAAATCATATGGTCTGGCTATGCTCCATCTTCACCACACAAAATATTCAAATCATGCACAACCCCGATGACAAGCCAATCAATTGTTTCACACTTTTGATGTTCTCAAACCTTTTCAACTTTCATGCAATACATGAGCGTGAGCCATGGACACATCACTATAGGTGGAATAGAATATGATGGTGGAGGTTGTGTGGAGAAGATAAAAAGGAAGGAAGTCTCACATCGACGCGGCTAATCAATGGGCTACGGAGATGCCCATCAATTGAAGTCAATGTGAGGAGTAGGGATTGCCATGCAACAGATGCACTAAGAGCTATAAGTGTATGAAAGCTCAAACTGAAACTAAGTGGGTGTGCATCCAACTTGCTTGCTCATGAAGACCTCGGGCATTTGAGGAAGCCCGTCATCGGAATATGCAAGCCAAGTTCTATAATGAAAATTCCCACTAGTATATGAAAGTGATAACTCAAGAGACTCTCTATATGAAGAACATGGTGCTACTTTGAAGCACAAGTATGGTAAAAGGATAGTAACATTGCCCCTTCTCTCTTTTTCTCTCATTTTTTGTTTTTTTGTTTTTTGGGCTTCTTTGGCCTCTTTTATTTTTATAACCTCACATGGGACAATGTTCTAATAATGATGATCATCACACTTTTATTTACTTACAACTCAATATTACAACTCGATACTAGAACAAAGATATGACTCTATATGAATGCCTCCGGCGGTGTACCGGGATGTGCAATGATCTAGCGTAGCAATGACATCAAAAAGGGGACAAGCCATGAAAACATCATGCTAGCTATCTTACGATCATGCAAAGCAATATGACAATGATGCTCAAGTCATGTATATGATGATGATGGAAGTTGCATGGCAATATATCTCGGAATGGCTATGGAAATGCCATGATAGGTAGGTATGGTGGCTATTTTGAGGAAGATATAAGGAGGCTTATGTGTGATGGAGTGTATCGTATCACGGGGTTTGGATGCACCGGCAAATTTTTCACCAACTCTCGAGGTGAGAAAGGGCAATGAACGGTATCGAAGAGGCTAGCAATGATGGAAGGGTGAGAGTGCGTATAATCCATGGACTCAACATTAGTCATAAAGAACTCACATACTTATTGCAAAAATCTATTAGTCATCGAAACAAAGTACTACACGCATGCTCCTAGGGGGATAGATTGGTAGGAAAAGGCCATCGCTCGTCCTCGACCGCCACTCATAAGGAAGACAATTAATAAATACCTCATGCTCCGGCCATCACATAACGGTTCACCATACGTGCATGCTACGGGAATCACAAACTTCAACACAAGTATTTCTACAATCCACAACTACCCACTAGCATGACTCTAATATCACCATCTTTATATCACAAAACTATTGCAAGGAATTGAACATATCATATTCACTGATCTACAAGTTTAGGATTTTACGACTAACCATGTGAATGACCAGTTCCTGCCATCTCTCTAAATAGATATAAGTGAAGAAAGAGAGTTTAATTCTTTCTACAAAAGATATGCCCACGCTCTAACAAATATAAGTGAAGCAAAAGAGCATTCTAAAAATGGTGGTTTTCTATGTCAAGAGAAACATGCAATCCAAACTTCAAATGATATAAGTGAAGCACATGAAGCATTCTATAAAGCCATACTCAAAATATTTAAGTGAAGTGCAAAGGGCATTCTATAAATAAACCAAGGACCATCTCATACCAGCATGGTGCATAAAATAAAAATGAAAACTAAATGCAAAAGACGCTCCAAGATTGCACATATCGCATGAACGAAACGAATCCGAAAACATACCGGTACTTGTTGAAGAAAGAGGGGATGCCTTCCGGGGCATCCCCAAGCTTAGACGCTTGAGTCTCCTTGAATATTTACTTGGGGTGCCTTGGGCATCCCCAAGCTTGAGCTCTTGTCTCTCCTCCTTATCCTCATACCGAGACATCCTCGATCTTCGAACCCTTCATCCACACAAAACTCAACAGAAAGCTCGGTAAGATCCGTTAGTATAACTAGATGATAACCCGCACGTTGTTGCGGGAATCGTTTGCAGTATATTTAGATGATATTTGATAACATGTGAACCAAAATAAAAAATGTATACAACTTAGTATATTTTATTAGGTATAGTTGTAAAATATTTGTTGAATATAAGTAGAATAATAGAATGAATTTTTTTCATGCATGGTTGCATGTGGTGGTTGGTTTTTTCCATTCATGGTTGCATGATGAGGTGGGTCTTATCCCATTCATAATTGTATGGTGATGTGGCATGCTTGCATGTTGAGATAAATAAGTTAGTGGGGATGAATCTCTTAGGTATATAGGATAAGGCAAATCACTACTCTAAGTACTGTTGCAAACCAATTCATATTTTGTTTTTGCATTGTAGCCACTGTAATATAACTTTTCATGGCTTAATCCACTGATATAAATCAATAGTTTCATCAAAACAAGCAAACTATTCATCAAAAACAGAATCTGTCTAAAACAGAACAGTCTGTAATAATCTGAACATTCACCATACCTCTGTACTCCAAAAATTCTACCAAAATTAGGAAAAATAAAAAATTTGTATAGAAAGACAGTGCAAAAAGTTTCAGAACCGTTTGGCGTTCCAGTAAAAAATGTAAAATCACGCACTACAACCAAAGTTTCTGTCCTGCACCGCACAAACCAACAAGCAATCTAAAACATCCTAAAGGAAAACCTTGACACTTTATTTTTATTTTTAAACTTCATAAAAGCACACAAAAGAAATAAATGACTCTCTAGAACTTCCAGGTTGTCTCCCTGGCAGCGCTTTCTTTAAAGCCATTAAGCAAGGCATAAGGTACTGAAGTAATGAATCCACCCGGATCCCAAGGTATATCAAAGCCAATTTGAATTAGCAATAATTTGGCATTTAGTAGTGAGCACAAAGTAACATATATCAAGCAATTACGAAGTCTAACTCTCTTCCTATGCATCGGCATGTCATACAAGAACAATTCATGCACATCAAGTAAAGGCCAATACATAGCATAAGCAGTTTCTTGCAATTCTATCGCGTGGGAAACATAGAGAGGTGGAGATATAGTTCCTCTCTCATAATAATTGCAAGTAGGAGCAGCAAGCACATGCATATTATATCTATCAAAATCATCATGGTAGTAGTAAAACGCAACCCATCAATATAATCCTTAACAAGAGCAAACTTCTGCAATATAGTGTAGTTGGGAGAATTCAAAAAGATAATAGGACTATCATGCATGGGTGCAATAGTAATTTCATGTTTAACATAAGGAACTATAGCAAGTTCATCTCCATAAGCATAATTCATATTGGCATCTTGGCCACAAGCATAGCAAGCATCATCAAAAAGGGATATTTCAAGAGAATCAACGGGATCATAACAGTCATCATAGAAATCATCCTTCGGTAAGCACGAAGGGAAATTAAAAAATGTATGTATGAGTTGAAGAGTTACTATCATTAGAAGGTGGGCACGGGTGATCAATCCGCTCTTCCTCCTTTTGTTCTTCGCTCCCCTCCTCATCTTTTTCATCCAATGAGATCACAATGTCATCAATTTCTTCTTTCATAGGCTCCTGCAAAATATTAGTCTCTTCTTGGACAGCGAAGACTCTCTCAATAGAATCATCAATATCGGAATTGAATTCATAATTCTCATAGCAATAGTTAAGGATAGCTAAATTTTCAGGTCTATAAACTAAATCATCAAAATTTTCACACTCTTTAAACAAAGATTCAATTTCATAATCACCCATAAAAGCAACAAATTCTTCTATTTCTTCCACATCATAGTAATCATATATACCATTAGCATAAGAAGCCAAGGTTTTATCATCATTAAATTTGCATGAAAAGGGAAGGTGTGGAGCCTTCATCCTAGAGCAACAAGTATAATCATATCTCAAGCATAGTTCTCGAGCATACCAATGCGACATATGAATTTGATCCCATAATAGTTTCCCTTTTTGAGTCAAGCGATAATCCCTAAAGTATTCATGTTGATCCAACGTGTCTCCCATAACATAATTGAATGGGGTTTTCTCAGGATTATCAAAGTAGTACATAATCTCTTTCACATAATGAGCATCGAGGGTTTCAGGAGGTTCCCCATCTCCATGAGTAGCTGGCACACCTAATTTTTTGGTATTTCATGTTCCATATCCATAACTAAAGATAGAGAACAACTTAGAACAGCAACTAAAAATTACTTAGTGATAAAGCAAACAAGCACACACGAGAATATTCACCCCACACTATGGCTCCCCGGCAACGGCGCCAGAAAAAGGTCTTGATAACCCACAAGTATAGGGGATCAATTGTAGCCTCTTTCAATAAGTAAGAGTGTCGAACCCAACGAGGAGCTAAAGGTAGAACAAATATTCCCTCAAGTTCTATCGACCACCGATACAAATCTACGCACTCTTAACGTTCGCTTTACCTAGAACAAGTATAAAACTAGAAGTACTTTGTAGGTTGTATAGGATAGGTTTGCAAGAATATAAAGAGCACGTAAATAAAAACTAGGGGCTGTTTTAGGTAAAGAAGCAATAAAGTTAGTATAGCGAGTGTGGAAAAGTGGTGGTAGGAGTTGCGAAATTGTCCCTAAGCAATTGACTACTTTACTAGACCGATAGCAAGTTTTATGTGGGAGAGGCCACTGCTAGCATGTCATCCCTGACTTGGAATTCTATGCACTTATGATTGGAACTATTAGCAAGCATCCGCAACTACTAACGTTCATTAAGGTAAAACCCAACCATAGCATTAAGATATATTGGTCCCCCTTCAATCCCGTATGCATCAATTTCTATGCTAGGTTGAAGCTTCTGTCACTCTTGCCCTCCAATACATAGTCCTATCAACATACAACTAACCCTATGGTGTGATCCACGCGCGCGCTCATATGATGGGCACCAAAGGACAGCAACATAACCACAAGCAAATTAAACCAATCATAGCAATTCACCAATTACCGATAGGACAACGAAAATCTACTCAGACATCATAGGATGGCAACACATCATTGGATAATAATATGAAGCATAAAGCACCATGTTCAAGTAGAGGGTACATCGGGTTGCGGGAGAGTGGACCACTGTAGATAGATGGGGGAAGGTGATGAAGATGTTGGTGAAGATGACGGAGGTGTTGGTGTAGATCGCCGTCACACGATGATGGCCCCGTGCGTTCCGGCGCCACCGGGAGAGAGGGGGAGAGAGCCCCCCTTTCTTCTTCTTCTTCTTTTCTTCTTCTTCCTTGACCTTCTCCTAGATGGGAGAAGGGTTTCCCCTCTGGTCCATGGCCTCCATGGCATGGGAGGGGCGAGAGCCCCTCCGAGATTGGATCTGTCTCTCTCTGTTTCTGTTTCTGCATCAGATTCTGCCTTTCACCGTTTCTTATAATTCCCGGAGATCCGTAACTCCGATTGGGCTGAAATTTTAACACATTTCTATCCGGATATTGGCTTTCTTGCGGCGAAAGAAGGGCACCAACCACTTACGGGGTGGCCATGAGGGCCCAGGCGCGCCTGACCCCGTGCACGCCCCTGCCTCGTGGCCCCCTCGGGCATCGTCTCGCATTGATTCTTCTTCCCAAAAATCACATATATTCCAAAAAAATCTCCGTCAGTTTTTATCCCGTTTGGACTCCGTTTGATATGGATTTTCTGCGAAACAAAAAACATGCAACAAACAGGAACTGCACTGGGCACTGGATCAATATGTTAGTCCCAAAAATAGTATAAAAAGTTGCCAAAAGTATATGAAAGTTGTAGAATATTGGCATGGAACAATCAAAAATTATAGATACGACGGAGACGTATCACTAGTATCAAAGTAAAGCAATGCGCTTCATCTATACAATAAAGACAACCCTAAGTTCTCCTGCTGCTGTCGATAACAAAAACATGAACATCTCATACAATAAATATCACATCATGTCTTGACCATATCACATCACAACATGCCCTGCAAAAACAAGTTAGACGTCCTCTACTTTGTTGTTGCAAGTTTTATGGCTGCTACGGGCTTCTAGCAAGAACCGTTCTTACCTACTAAAAACCACAATGGTATTTCATCAAGTTTGTTGTTTTAACCTTCTTCAAGGACCGGCCGTAGTCAAATTCGATTCAACTAAAGTAGGAGAAACAGACACCCGCACCACCTTTATGCAAAACTAGTTGCATGTCAGTCGGTGGAACCGGTCTCATGTGCGTGGACATGTAAGGTTGGTCCGCCGCTTCATCCCACAATACCGTGAATCAAAATAAGACGTTGGTGGTAAGCAGTATGACTATCACCGCCCACAACTCTTTGTGTTCTACTCGTGCATATCATCTACGCATAGACCTGGCTCAGATGCCACTGTGGGAAACGTTGCATGGAAAAACAAAAAAATTCTACGCACACGCAATGATCTATCCATGGAGATGCATAGCAACGAGGGGGAGAGTATGTCTACGTACCCTCGTAGACTGTAAGCGGAAGCGTTTCACAACGTGGTTGATGTAGTCAAACTTTCTTCGCTCCAACCCGATCAAGTACCGAACGCATGACACCTCCGTGTTCTGCACACGTTCAGCTCGTGACGTTCCTCGCCTTCTTGATCCAGAAGACGAAGTAATGAGTTGAGCACGATATGTGAATCACTCTCCTAGGATGTACTGATAATGATGATGGAGATGTCTGTAAAGCCATATATATTATATATATACAATATTATGCTTACTAGTAACAGAATATTATTCTGTTACCCTTCAGCCCTATAAGGAGCGAGCGAGAAATTCCCACCTAAGCTACCTTGTCCCCCGACCTGATCCGCAACACCAGCCCGCCACCGCGACCTCTCCTCCCACAGCGCCGCCGGTGCCTCCTCCTCCCCCAGGGCCGCCGCGGCCCCTCCTCCCCCTGCGCGCCGCCGAGGCCTCCCCCTCCCGAGCGCGCCGCCGTGGCCTTCCCTCTTCCCCAGCGCCCGCCCTCCCCCACCTTCTCCCTCGGCTACGGTCGTCGCTCCGCACCTTCTCCACACCCGACCCCGGCTACGCGCCGCCCCGCTAAACGCCACCACGTCGCCCCCCGCCTACGCGCCGCCCCCCCCCTCCCGCGCCCCCCGCCGCCCCTGCGCAGCCGCCCCAAAGTACAGACAGCCGCCCTCCTGAGCATCCGCCTTATCCATGTGGGCCAACCTGTCTGCCTCCCAACCTCAGCCGCAGTACACGGCCTCTTCCACCTGCAGGTCGTTGTCTCCTCCTACTGCAGGTCGCTACCTCCTCCTTCTGCGCATCGATGGCTATCTACTAGGTGCGTGAGCGTGATGCTGAACTGAACGATGAGCATCATCTGAACTTTATGGGGGGTTATCATGTACAACCACAGCGACAGTGGATGAGAGTACGTTGCTGAGCACCACTCGATGGTTAGTACTACTAGTTACTTTTCTGAACTCAAGCACAAATTTCTGAATTCTGCCCCGTGTATCAACACCCGAGCCACTCACATTTGTCAAAGCTGGACTTCTGTCGCATAAACTGCAATATCAGGCATTCAGGATGTGGTCCATCTTCATTGAATGATTAAATCACACAGACACATATGCTAGCAGGTAGTGCTCTTAAAATGTGAGTTTATTCCTTACATGGATGTACTAGTGACACTACTCTTGCATAAAATTTCTCCTTTTGCAAAAAGTAATTTGTGCAAAAAGAAGCAAACGTCATGTTTACCTGGTTTGCACAAATGATGCTTGCTAGGTGTTTGTTCTAATGCCTATGTGAACAGAACACTTATTTCTTGTTTTCTTTATACTGAGAAGAAACCTGGTGAAGGTTCAGGGAAACAGAAAGGGCTCACCAACAAAAAGCCACTAAAAAAGTTTTGAATAATATTGGGGAGGATCAAGTACAAGAATACAAAAAAGTTCAGAGTTGAGAAAAAGCAGAAAAGTTCATAGGCCTCTCCCGTTCACAAACGCACGCCGCTGGCCACTTGAGATGTGCCGCCGCCATCGCCCATCCAAAATCACACTACCTATCGAGTTTCTTTGTCAAAAGCTTGCATCGATAGCTAACCCTGTACTATTATTGTTACCTACTATTATGCTAATGTTGTACTATTGCTCTTGCTTATTAAGGCATACATCAATAGTTAATCTTGAACTGCATGTGCTATTCTATGTTAGGTGACTGGAGCCTTTCTTTAATGGATGTGTTCTTTGGCTGAGGACGACAACGTTATGTTGTTTTCATACTTTCAACAAAAAATATCTATAAGTTCAAAATGTATAACCCTTTAAGTTCATTGAAAAACAGAAACAAAAAATATTGCATGAGCAAGTAGTCGCCCGCACTGGATCGATGCGCCGTTGTTTGCCCCCCCCCCCCCCGGTGCGTACAAGCAGTTCAACGCCGCAATCCCCGGCCGTTCAGTCTCGCCGCCGTGGGCGTGCCCCACTCCAACTCCATCGTCTGTGCTTTAGTGGCGAAACAGTGCAACCAGAGGAACTGCTAAGGGTCGAGGACGTCCAGCTCGGCTTCCAACTTGGCGTTATTCACGTCTTTGCTAGCCTCATGTTCGCTGGCAAGACCACCACGCTTCTCCGCCGGCATCGGCAGGTACTCACCCCCGTCCCGTCTCTTGTTTACTACTTCATTTCACATTGCTAAAGAACAGAAAAACAAGCAAGTTCAAATTGGAAAAAAAATAGAAGCTAGATGTTTAAAAAAAATTAGAAGCCATTTTAGTGAATCAGTATTGAAAATTAGCTCACATTTGAGTCCTACCAGTACCAATGAATATAGACTTGAGTGGAAAATTTAGTTGATTCCTGAGACCCTGACTAGTCCTTCTATAGATACAATTTCAGTGTTTAGGATGTTGTACAACAATTATATACTTCTAGTTGCTGCTTGCTGCCACCAACGAAATGCACAAGTTCAAAGAGCATCGCATGACAAATTCAAAAGGCGTTGTATGGCAAGTTCAGAATTTTGGTTTCGTGAAAAGTGTGATTTTTGGACAGTATTTTTTATGATTCATTTGTTCAACTTCAGAACTTGGAGATATTAAGTCTACTTGTTTCTATGATGAACATAGTTGTTATTAAACGCCCAACTGGTGCATGGAATTGAGGCAATTGATGCACTGGTTTGTGCTTTGCTCATTCCATTGCTGCATTGTTTTGTGCTTGGGAATAGATTAGGTATAGCAGTCTAACATGTATTCTATCATCGATTCATAACAAAGAAAATGTACATGATAGTTTGATGAAAAATTGATTTGAATTTGAAGCAATGATCAGTTCAAATTAAAAACAATGATCAGTTCAAATTAAAGAAAATGGTCGGTTTGAATTAAAAACAGAATATTATGTATCTAGAATCAGAATAATATTTTGTTGCTATCGGTGATGACAGGGTGGTGTACACAGAGCTGGAGGTCAGCAAGTCGGGCAAGGCCACGGGAGTTGAACTACAGAAAAAATTATATTAGCCCAATGACAGAAAAACATCAGTTCAAAAATATATATGCAGGAGGCTGGGAGCAAAAAAACTGGCCACGGCGCGCCTCCACCTCCCTGCCGTGGTGTGCCTCCACATCCCGGCCGCAGGCATGTGCAGTTACTGATTGCTTCTTGCTTCCACTTTTTATCATGATTTAGTGTGTGCACTATAGGAGTGCTTTTTGTCTTGGTAGATCAGCTGCTCAACAACATAATCATGTACCGCTCAGTACATGTATTACTGTTGGGCGGTTCAAAAATCAGAACTCAAAAAGTTCAACCTCGGTGGTATTGTGCACATGCAAAATTAGATAAATACTTGTTAAAATTGCTCCTAGTATTTGATGTATTCCATGCAATGCTTACTAGATTGTTCTAAAAAAAAGTGTCATGTATTTGTGAATTTACTATTAGTATAGCAGTTAAATATGTATTATATAACCGGTACATAATGAAATGCAGAAACAGTTCGATGTGTGTGTTAAAAAAAGTTGGCTATATATAAAAAATTAGTAGCTAGGCAAAAAGAAGTTTGTATCAGTTCATACTTGCCTGCACAGAAGGATAGAGGCCCTTGTCCCGTAAGTTCAGGTTTGCATCAATGCTCCAGACAACTCCATTATCTACTCATGTAATGCATTTAGGACAAGTTCAAGTATAGGTAAAGAAGATTCTCACCACAGAAATATTGATCTAGAGCTCTTCAGTTTGACCATTTTTCAATTCGTGTGGAGCTTTTCAGTTCGACAATTTTTCATTCCGTGTGGAGCTAGTCATTGTTTTAGGTACGCCTGGTTGTACCAAATGCTTGCACTTCTCTGAACTGAGAGTACGCTTGAGTTTCCTATTCCTTCTAATCTTAATAAAGTGAATTGTTTTGGAGCTGGACTGAACCAGGTTATCTTGATAGGAGTCTAGTGTTAGTTACTAAATTCTAGTCAGAGTAGTGTAATCAAAGGAATGTAGATAACTTGTGTCCTGGTATCACTTGTACAATTGCGTTGTTGTGCTGCACACTTGTACTCACATGTTATTATGCTGCGATACTAGTTCTGAACATTTTGTTATGTATGTCACATGCAGGTTTCTCCCCATTCTTCTCATCTTCATACTATGCCTTTCATACCTTTATATATAAAAAAAGCTCAGTCTGAAACTACATATTTTCCCAGATCCTTGACCTAGGAAATTCTGAATAAAACTTCAAAGAAGTATGAAATGCACTGTAGTATATAAAGCCTTGTTCATCATTGGATTCTGATACTAGAATCTAGAGTAAGAAATCAAGATTGTAATATGTAGGCGCAAGAACATGAGTCCCAACTTGAAATGAGTACTCTTTTGTTTCAGCTAATACTTCTTACTCTGAATTCCAAAAATGGATGCACGTAAGTACAACTTAGTAGACTACTAGTAGTACATCAGTATGTAAAGGACGATGTAATTACCACAGCCTCAATGATTATAGTATTTGGGATGCTCATCATTTTTCACATCCATCTCTACTGAATTATGTTAGTCTTTTTCAGTTCATCTTTGAAATTCGGTCCATTTTCTTTTTGCAGGATGCGTCAAAAAATAAAATAAAAGGCAGCAGCTCAAAAATATGAATATAGGAAGTCCATTGCTATCTTGAGGTCTGTTACCCTTCAACTTAGACATATATGCTCAGTTATTGTTGTGTACACATAGAGTTATTGTGTACGTTCATGCTCCTTCACTTGTGTATATTCAGTTCGACATTTGGTGATTCTTCAGGTCCCCTTAGCTGGCATTTTCAGTTCATCTTGCAGGTGACGGCGCTCCCCTTCAGTTCATCTTGCAGGTGTTTTGGGCAGTACAAAAATACATCACCATAGTTAGTACAGCAAGGATGGCTTGGTAGTCGCTGGGATTCCCTGCAGTGGCCAAATCCCGGTGCCGCTCGTGATCTCCGCCTCCATCAGCTCCACCTCGCCGTAGCAATCAGTCCAGAGGAGGAGTTGTAGCTGGTCCACCCGGTCCACCTGGTTTTTCTTTCAACATTTTTCTTTGTGATGCATGCTCACTGATGGATCAGCAACTATTTATTGATATGGAGATGCGCCCCTGCTTTTTTTCTGGAAAAACAAGATGCCTTTGCATACTTCAAAGTTGCTGCTTGCTCCCACCAGTCAATTGCGCAAGTTCAGTGGGTGTCATCGAGCATGTTCAAAAGTATGCCCTTTGTGCAAAAGTGTGATTTTTTGTCAGTATTTTGTATATTTCATTTGGCAGAGGCTTCATGTGATCTTGTGGAGCTTTATAAAATGTACTCTCATCACACTTTTAAGGCCCTATAGTTCATTATATCATACATGTGTGGCCATTCAGTATGTATTACAGGATCAGTTCTTGAAAAAGAAGAACACATACATAGTTGGGTCAAAAAGAATGATTAGTTCGATAGTGCTCTCTCCTGCCTATTTTGGCTGATGTCCACAAATGGACAAACAATTGTGTTAGAAATTGTTCTATTATTAATGGCATACAAGTACAAAAAAAAGTTGAACATGAGGTCCTACATAGCCTTTGGAAAAATGCTAAAAAACACGAAAATTCAAAAAGTCAAGTTCAAGTGGTAAAATAAGAGAAGTCCAGAACATCATCGCAAAACAAAGTTGAGTTCAAAAAAAATGAAACACGCAACATTTTCTTTTTGTTAAAAGTATTATTCAGTTCAACGATATAAACCATGCAAGTTCAGAGACGCAAATACCGTAAATTATTGAAAAGCTACGAGGAAAATCATACCGAAAAAACAGAGTAAAGTCTAGTATGTTAAAACACGCTCAGTACAAAACCATATGGACATCAGTTCAAGTACTCTTTTTTTAGAACCTTTTAAAATTACATCAGTACAAACGCACATGTAGATCAGTACAAGTACTCTGTTTTTTCGATGGAAAAACAGCACGATGGGTCTCACCGTAATCCAAATTACTCTTCAACAGTTGCGAATTTGAGAAAACGTTCAACATGATTAAGTTTCGTATTTTCGATATCTTTCTAACAGTATATTATTTGCCTCATTTTGACAAACTTTTTAAAAAAATCGTGTTCAAAATCAAATTTGATCGTATTTGAATTCGTTTTTAAATCGTAAGGAATTAGAAAAACATTTCTATATGAAAAAGTTGCGCATTTTACATAGCTTTCCAACGCCGTATCATTTGCGTCAATCCAACAAACCGTTTGCAAAAAATCGCGAAAATACGTTTCACTCAGAATTTCACCATTTTTCAAATTACTTTTAAATCATATAGAATTAGAAAAAACAATACATATATGGAAGATGCGGATTTTCACCAGCTTTCCAACGCCATCTTATTTGCTCAATTCCGACAAACCGTTTGAAAATTGAGTCCAAAATACGATTCACGTTTTCGGTTTTGAAAAAAATGTTTTTTTCAAAACTGCTCTTAAACCATAATGATTTTGCAAAAACATTCAATATACTTGAAATATGGTTGTCAAGAGCTTTCCAACGATATATTACACGCCATGTTCCGACAAAAAAATTACAAAAAGTTTTTGAACTAAAGAAGACGATCTGTTAAACACAACTGAAAGCATCAGTTCAACTGCTTCGAAAACATCAATACAACCACCTGAAACCGCCAGTTCAAAAAGGGTAACAGAATAATATTCTGTTACTAGTAACAGAATAGCCCAGATGTATATATATATATATATATATATATATATATATATATATATCAATGCTAGTTTGGGACACCTAGGTGCCAGGGCACCTCGCTTAGAAACCATTGGATGACACTAAGATCTGTGCACGTGTAATAAGTATTAGCATTGATGGGTAAATCTTATTAGAAAAGAATTATTGATTGATATGGACACTTAATACCTTCCGAGATTAGATAGGATAGAGAAAATCAGTAATAAATGGCCCATGTTTTAAGTCCATGCATGTCTCATCGTACGTCCATCTTTTTCCATATAAGGGAGGTCATACGTTGAATAAATCACTAGGTATATACATACATAACCCAAAATATCTTAGGTATGTTTTCTACTTGAAATATGTGGTTATATATTAGATACCCTTATGTCACGTAGGCGGATATATACGTAGCCATGTTTTATTTTAGATATATGTCACGTAGACAGGGTATGTATAATATTTTCCAAGATTTTTTTTACACAACCGGGTATATAAGTGTGCAGATACATTGGGTACTTCCACTTGAGGTATATACGTCGACCGGGTATTATAATATTTTCTTAGTAGGTATTGGATAATTAGGAAACAAAAATAAAATGCAATTAGTCAAATAACAAAATCTTGGGTATATACATACCTGTGTATGAACATACTTTTGTTAGTAAGTATAAGATACCCATTTCAGATAATTGGGAAACAAATAAATGTAATAGTTTTAAAAATAAATTATTGAATATATACATACCTACGTATGTCCATAATTTCGTTGGTAGGTATTAGATGTCTGTATTAGATAGTTAGGAAACAAAAATACGCGTATTAGATACCTGTATCAATTATAACAAAATCAACATTCTTATGTTTTATTGTATGCCAAGTCTTGCATGCTAATAATTAGAAAAAACAAATAAAACGTAAGCAGGGAAAGTCTTGCATGAAGAATAGTTAGGAAACAAATTAAATATAACACGGTTTCCAAAACAATAAAGGTGCCCAGGCACCTAGATGCCCCAAACAATTTACCTATATAGGACGCCCCAAGTAGGCCGAATCCTACTTGGGGTCTCCTCCCAAGTGGCGCCCCCCTACCATGTATATGTGCGGGGGAAAGGTAGGGGAGGGAGGCGCCTCCCCCCCCTTTCCTTTCTCCCATGAGAAGGGGAAGGCAGGAGGGGCTAGCCCTCCCCCTTTCCTTCCCTAGGGTTGGCCGGCTAGGGAGAGGGGAACACCAGCCCCCTGTGGGCTGGTCTGTTCCCTCCTTGGCCCATTAAGCCCATAAACCTACCGAGGGGTGTCCGGAACCCTTTTCGGTGACCCGATGACTACCCAGTGCGCCCCGAAACTCTTCCGGTGTCCGAATACCATCGTCCTATATATCAGTCTTTACCTCTCGACCATTTCGAGACTCCTCATCGGGTCTGTGATCTCATTCGGGACTCCAAACAACATTCGGTCACCAAATCATATAACTCATATAACACTATATCGTCAACGAACGTTAAGCGTGCAGACCCTACGGGTTCGAGAACTGTGTAGACATGACCGAGACACCTCTTCGGTCAATAACCAATAGCGAAACCTGGATGCTCATATTGGCTCCTACATATTCTATGAAGATCTTTATCGGTCGAACTGTTATGACAACCACTAGTGCAGAACCGGGCAATAGCACCGGTTCGTAAGGCCCTTTAGTGCCGGTTCGGTAACCGGCACTAAATTGTAGGCACTAAAGGCCCCCCCCCTTTAGTACCGGTTCAGCACGAACCGGTGCTAAAGGGCAACCACGTGGCATGAGCCAGCTCCATGGGCGCGTAGGACATTAGTACCGGTTGGTAACACCAACCGGTACTAGATGTTTTGGTGTGTTTTGGTTTTATTTTTTATTTTTAATTTAATTTTGTGTTTTCAAATTAATTTAGTGATTGTTTTACATTATAATGAGTTGTTAAATCATTAGGTGATTAGTTTGACTGGATGCGTGTGGATCCTAGCTAAGTCATCACGTATATGTCATATCCATATTATATATACTTGATCACCTACTTAAGTGATCGAGGTAATATGGATATGGCATATACTTGATCACTTAGCTAGAATCCATCCAGTTGAAACTAATATGCAATTTCTTTCATAAATGATATAATAACTCATCATCATATTAATTAATATAAAAACTCTTGCATCATATATATCATC
Source organism: Triticum urartu (assembly GCF_003073215.2). Lineage (NCBI taxonomy): Eukaryota > Viridiplantae > Streptophyta > Magnoliopsida > Poales > Poaceae > Triticum > Triticum urartu. The sequence goes on along the minus strand of NC_053025.1, from coordinate 103,154,613 downwards.
ACCAACGGTTTTCATAGCAACGATATCATCGAGTTCAACATGGTAATGATATTATAAGCGTTCGTAACACCACAAAAGCAAATCACTCTTTGAGATTAAGTTCAGGACGAAGAACACAGATATGAGAGGACAAGTACTAAGGGCATGAACTAGCTAATTAATCACTCCTGCTGCTCTCTCTCTCTCAGCTAAAATAGCATAGAACATGTATAGCTTTGCTGATTCATCTTATTGGAGCATGCAGATGAACCTGTCTCCTAATCGTGGGTTGCGCTTCTGATTGCTGCCCCCTAGTACTTCTCTGTGATCGTTCACAATTTTGCTCCAATCTTTTACTATTAAGCATTCCTCGCTATTAGAAATCCTTAATGCACTAAAGTGCATTGTAAGATATCTTGGCCGTAAGCTAACAATATTCATGGTACCTTTAGTCTCGATCCAATCAAGCACAACATTCATCGGGAGTCCCTGTTGAAGAACATCGTATAGTAACATACTTAGCAATGAAGTTTAGCTTAAAAAATAATGTATGCAAAAGATGCACTGAGGAGAAATAGTAGAAATCTTACCATATTTCCTAAATATATGTGACCGTAGTTCAGTACGAACACTATTGGTCGCACGTTTTGAGTACTAACATTTCTAAGTGCAGGAAAGAAATTTGTCTTGACAGCATCAAGATCCTCAAGCCATGAAACATAATGACTTGTCTCCTCGCAGTTTAGTTCAGCCCCGGGACAGTGGATGGTCCTGTCTACCAAGCACCGGACATGTTTGCTTGATTGGAAGTAAGCTGTCAATATAAATTGAGATCTATTAATTATTCAACCGGTTCAAATAATCTCATATCAAAGACATAAATATGGTTGAGAAACTCACATAATGGTAGAACTGGAGGCGTCTGCACATCAACCCAAATGTCTCTATTACCTTCAATATCATCTTCTGGACGAATATCAAAGGTGATAACCATATCAGGCTCAAATGCATAAGCCTTGCATAGTGCTTGCCAAGTTTTGCATTCAAAATAGGTGTATGTGTCTGCATTGTATAATTTGACGTTGAAGGTATAACCATGCTCGGTCTTCAAGTAAACTCTTTTTACCTCCATAGTTTCGTTAGGACTGAAACCTATCTTATCCAAGACAAAAATTCTTGCATGGCAGGGGATACGCTAGTAGAATAGTGAAAAATTAAAATTAAAAGATGAAGCAAATGAAGCATAAGTCATGCTTAATTACGAAAAAAGACTTGTCATTGTGACTTACTGTATCCACTTCGAAGTTCTCATCCAGCTTAATGCTGAAGCGTCTATCATCAACTAGAAAATTTCTGCTGCACTGGCCGCGCTTGTCTTCGCAGTATTCGCACATAATGAAATCGTGTTCGTCGTCAGACGACATTCCTATGTTCATAGGTGAAACATTAAACACTTATTAGTTCTATTAATTCAACTAATTCTGTTAATTCAACTAGTTCAACTAATTAGTTGAACTAATTCAACTAAGCACTTACGAAGAATATACCTAATTAATTGAACTAATTCAACTAACTAGTTTAACTGATTAATTCAACTAAACTAGTTCTATTAATTTTCTTACTAAAAAAGGTAGCTAGTTCTATATAATAAAATGTTAATTAGATAATGAAATCTCATATAACTAAATTAAATATATATCTAACATATAATTTATATCTAATATCTAACATATATGTTCATATAGAGGTGAAACATTAAACACTTACTAGTTATATTAATTCAACTAAATAAACTAGTTCTATTAATTCAACTAAGCATTTACTAAAAATAAACTAGTTCTATTAATTTCTTACTAAAATAAAGTAGGTAGTTCTATATAGTAATATTTTAATTAGATCATCAAATCTCATATACCTAAATTTTCTTACTAAAAATAAACTTGTTCTATTAATTTTCATACTAAAAATAAACTAGTTATATTAATTCAACTAGTTCAAATCTCATATATATACCTAATTAATATCTAGCGATACTAATTCAACTAGTTCAATTTGTTCTAATTCATGTAAAATATATTTGACATTAATATTTAACATCTTTTCCATATAATTCATCTAACATTAACATTTAACATTATTATCTACGAAATTTATCTAACATTAATCTAAACAACAGAAAATAGAAAATAAGTAAAAACAATGTGTGTGTATGTGTGTGTGTGGTGTGTGTGTGTGTATGTGTGTGTGTCTGTGTGTGTGTGTGATTGTGTGTGTGTGTATACGAGCGGTGGGCGGCGGCGTACGGGCGGCGGCGGGCGACGACGGGGACGGGCGTGGCGGGGGCGAGAGGCGGCGGCGCGGCGCGCGGGGGCGACGGCGGTGACGGTGACGACGGGTGGCGGGGGCGACGGCGGTGACGGCGACGACGGGTGGAGGGGGTGACGGCGGTGACGGCGACGACGGGTGGCGGGGGCGACGGCGGTGACGGCGACGACGGGTGGCGTGGGTGACGGCGACGACGGGCGGCGGGGGCGGCGAGGGCGGCGCGCGATGGGCGACGGGCGCGGCGAAGAAGTTGGATCAAGAAGAAGTACTGGTGGTCGATGAAATATATATAGGAGGGGTCTTTAGTACCGGTTGGAGCCACCAACCGGTACTAAAGGCCAATTTTCGCCAGGCCAAGGGGCGGGAAACGACCCCTTTAGTACCGGTTCGTGCCACGAACCGGTACTAAAGACCCCTCCTTTAGTACCGGTTGGAGCCACCAACCGGTACTAATGGTTGTGCGCTGCCACCAGCGGTGCACAAATGTTTAGTCCCACCTTGCCGAGCGAAGGGCAGCCGCACTCGTTTATAAACCCAGCCGCGGCTGCTCCTTCGAGCTTCTTTATATAGCAAGCTTCTGGGCCTAATTAGGGCGCGCTGTACTGTGAGTCTGCTGGACCTTCTGGGTCTGCATTTGCACACCCTAGGTCTGGCAGGCCCACTGGGTAGCGCGCCAACAAATTTTTTATATAGTTTTATCTTTTCTGCATTATTTATTTTCTTCTATTTATTTTTAGTAGTTTTTTATATAGTTTTTTTTCTTTTCTACATTATTTATTTTCTTCTATTTATTTTTGAGTAATTTTTTGTATAATTTTTTTCTTTTCTGCATTATTTCTTTTCTTCTATTTCCAGTTTATACACGAAGTGCGTCCAGTTTTTGCCGTGACCCTCTCTACTCTTTCGCACATGCTATGCGGGTGAAATAATGATACCATGCCAAGTTTCAACATTTTCAGAATTCATTTTGTAGTGATTTTCAATTTCACGGTCATTTAGCTCTCTAAACAATTAGGTAAATGACCGAAAAACAACAAATGATGTCAGAACATGTTGGAAATTGATGACGTCACTTTGAATGTTGCATACTGAACACAAAAGAAGTCCAGAGTTCAAATAAGTTTAAAAAACATTGAAGTGCCCGTGTAACAGATGAGTTCTCGTCCGAAAC